>NC_058027.1:13957683-14209542 GCF_019176455.1 Solea senegalensis
GAATGTAATGCACTGAGGGCCATTCATTTTCAAATTGAGCTTTTACTGGTACTTCGTAATGCATATAACAAACACTCTAAACCATAAAAAATACCCAGAGGAAAGTTTTAAATGAAATGGATTCTGTGATTTAGAGATTGGAAAGGACATCTGGGGACCTGATAGAACAAACTCTTTAAGGAGGTTCATGTGCTTGTTATATAGTCTTATATGTTTTCAATTAAAAAAAAAACATTTGGTGTTCTCTCTCACCAGACATCATGGTGAAATGGAAAATGGAAAATGCTCTCGATCATTTTTATAGCCTTGTGTCTCCACCAACAACAGAAACACATGCACATGGCCCCACACTCTGTTTTTCCCCCTTTAACTCACCAGGAATAAATGACACAAACAATACATTTTTCTGCACATTATGTCAACAATGACAATTTAACGTGATATTTTAAAATGTAGAATGTTTAACATTGGACTCTCTGAGCATGCAGTTGCCTGGTTCTCAAATTATCTAAGACTTTAAGTGTTATATTTGATGGTTTATCCTATGATACTGTATCCTATTCGTCCAATGTTATACACTGCTGTGCAGCAACTTAGAGGGCTACAGAAGGCTTTTTATGTTGTCATGCCAAATATCGACTAATATCTGGGCATTTGTGTTGAGGACTTGCCCATTTTCAAGCTGCATGCACAGTATCAGTAACAAGTTGTGTCTTTGACTTTTTTATCTGTATTTTTAGGAGATGCATTGTACATGCATACCCCAGTATAGCCCTTTGCATGCATCAAACTGGCTGTTAATTGCGTCTCATAAAACACTATCTGCATGCATGTGATTCTCGAAATTGCTATAATGACTGTGGCTTTTTGGGAAGAAAATAACGGCGGTAATTACTTGTACTTATTGAAACGGGTGGCTGGAAACAGTGGGAAAACATGAGCCTTTAACAAGGGATTCTGTTTTAATGAACAGCTACCAACATACAGTACATACAGTACAGCCAGCAGCTATTAACCTACTAAAAATGAGATAGTTCGTGTTTTGTTTACACACTGAGGGTTTCCAATCACACACACACACACACACTGAACTGACTGGGTCACTCATGCCTCCTCTGATGGAGAAACCAGGGCCTGACAATCATAGCAGTCAGACAGGAGGAAACGTGTACCTCATTCAAGCATTTCCGTGGAACACAAGGAAGTGTATGAAGAGATATACTGCATTTGAATGAGTGGTTGTCTAAATGACAGCTGAGATTAACAATCCTGAAAATAGCATAGTTTTTAGTAAAGATTAAAATGTGTTTAAAGCGATAAAGAATATTACTTCAGTCACCCCACAGGAAAATGTGTTCCTAACCACTTGCTGAATTTGAATGATTAAGAGTGCTTAAGATAAGGTCGCGTAATTCAGCAACATTCTCTGCTCTGAAATGCTAGGAATGCATGTACTGGAGGAGCTCTGTCCTCTCTGCCTAGTTTACTGTATGCATATACACTTTAGTGGGGACTAAAGCTGGTGAATGCTGTTATTTTTTCTCTTCTCTCTATAATATTTTAAGGTTTCTGCCAGTGGCAGCCTGTCCATAGAGGCGCTAGGGTGCCGCCCCACCAGTCTCACAAGAAGAAGATAGGAATCATTTAAAATAATTTATAAAAATATGGAACATTTAAATAAACAAGCTACACATTATACAGTCCATGACTATCGTGTGTAATCTGCATTCAAGTGTAGTTTAAAAATGTTCCCTCTGTCGTTTACGGCGAGTGCCGGTCACGTGACGTATTTCCGGTTCCTTCAGACGTTTCCTTCCCTCTAGCGTGTCACTGGTGGGCACGTAACAAAGAAAAAAATGAAGATATTTCTCTACCCAGGGAAAACTGAGGTTGGGAAGCACAATTTTTCAAAAATACTACCCCTATTCCTTTAACTTTTAAACCACATTTTCTTACCTTCTCCTTTACCATACTTGGCAGAGGGCGACCAGGAATCAGCATTCAGGAAGCCAAGCTCTCTGCACACCACTTGGGCGGCATATATGGTGAAGTCATCGTCACACACTGTCCCCCACTCTCCATTGTAGAAAACCTCCAGCCGACCCTCGTAGTGTTTCCTCTTCTCCCCAGCCAGACGCAGCTGGATTCCAGCAGTGCTAGAGTCTGACTGGGCGCTGCACTGAGTCCACATGAGCAGCAAAGCAAATGAGACACAGTGAATGGAAACTAGGTGCAGCATGATGCAGGAGGATGGAGGAAAACCCAGAGACCTGAAGAAGAGATAATAGGACAAAAGACGGCTGGCATTACATTATGCTGATGATGTTTATCCAGCTGCGTCCGAAACAATTCTTAGTCTACTCAACAGTCAATGATTTGTTCTTAAATGTCCTTTCAAAAAGAAAGTGTGTTTTCCTTCTTTGTAAAAAGAAGGAAACACAGTCTAACTCTACCATTAGCGGACAGCTTTGTCTGTATTCACTTTATTTAGTCACTTTATATCAAACAATCAATGGTTAAATTTCCCTCTAATATTTACCATTTAAAACATCATACGTGTGCCATTGTTTCTAAAGACACAGCTAACAGACCTTTAGCTTTAAAGCTCTTTAAATATTGAATCAATATAACATACAAGACTCTGTATCTATGACACTATGATATAGATAATATCTATAATTTACTATATTATCACTATATTATCGTTGTTGTAAATGCATTGATATATACTATATAAAAGTGTAAGATCCTTTATTGTGCACTCACCAGTACATTATTAAGTACACATATTCCACTGCTTGTTAACGCAAATATCTATTCAGCCAAGAGTCTACGTGCCAACATATTGGCACGTAGACATGGTCAAGAAAACCGAATGAAATTCAAACTGGGCTTCAAAATGGGAAAGAAAAAATTAGTTTAACTGCCTTTGGACATAGCATGGTTGTTGGTGCCAGATGGGCTAGTCTGAGTATTTCAGAAACTGCTGATATACTGGGATTTTCACACACAGCACAATGTGTAGGGTTTACAGAGAATGGGCCAGAAGAAATATCCAGTGAAAATGCCTTTTTTTGATGTCAGGGAAAGCAGACTGGTTCAAGATGATAGAGAGGCAACAGTAACGTGCAGCAGTGACTCAAATAACCATCGCTGAATGCAAAACACATCAAACCTTGAAGCAGATGACCACACCTGGTGTCACTTAATGAGATGTCCCTTTGTTCAAAAGGAGATCAGGCACATCTCAAATGGTATTTCCGGATCAAAAATTTCCATATCAGCATCACAGCCTGTTTTAAGTTGTTAGGTTTTGTATGTTTTGACCTTCCAAGATGACTTTAGTAACATTTATTTTCTCAAATCCTAATTTGTGAGCTGAATGTTCAGAGAGATGCAGACAGTTATTAGTGGTACTCTGCAGTTTGCCTTATACAATCCTGCAGTTTGATTTGGCCATCATCAGACTTCCAGAGGCCCCTCACAGGCCTCTCTGAAACCACAAGTAGCATTTTGAGAATGTCTTAACGAATAGTGATCATACATTTGACTGCCAACAAGGCAGAGAAGGAGCAGGATCTGGAGAGGGCTGGAGGACGAGTGAAGGTTTCTATGTGTCTGCTGAGACAAGGATTCCTCTCTGTCTTTCTGACAGCTTAATGTGGAGCAAATGAGGGCTTCTTCAGGGTGGGTGCTGCCCCTCTCGTTTATCTCCTCAACTGTGCCTGGAGGCTGCATGACATAAGGGAAAGTTAAAGCAAACCATCAAAGTGTCAAAAAGTGTCTCAAAGCCCCCAGGGAGGAATGTGACTGGAGTTAAAAGGAGAGGAGAAGGACAGTGAAAGTAAGGAGACCTCCATGTGTGTAGTTGAGGGTGGGTGTGGGTGCGGGTGTGCTTCCCGAGTTGACGTCATAGTAACAGCCAACAAACTGCAAAGTGAGCAGGCTTTAAAAAAAAAAGCCATTGTAGCGCACACTCAATAAACTGTTAGACATCACTTCACCCTGAGAGTGAAATATGTGGTTTATCTTCCTGTGAGAAGGGCACAAGTCAGAGGAAGCTGCTTTGATTTGGTCTCCTGACGTCACACGGAACGCTGAGAGTGAGTGAGCAAACATCTGTCCGATCACTCATGTCAACGCCACAGAAACGTATGGGAAACATTCAAAGTTCTCTGGTGCTGTGTATGATCTATACATAGTTCTTACAAAAACCAGTGGAGACACGCCCACTTATTAAATATACATGCAAGGCTTGCATAAGAAGAAAAAACAAAGTCTCAACAATGAAAGGTAGCCCAGGACTTTGTCAGTCAAATGTAATGCGTTTGTCTTGTGCACTGTTCAAATGCAAAAAGCACAAATCGTGCATCAAGTATCAACTCTAGCCCTTCAAATATCCTCAGAGAGAAGCACAAGAAAGACCTCAGGGATGACTGCACACCACAGACTGACGCTCACATAAAGGAACACACAAGTAGCTCATGTTACAAAGGGCTCCAACCAATCAACTCGTAATTTATTACTTAACCTCTTAGTTTTTAGGGTTCGAGCAACAAGGTTGCAAGAACCCTCTTGAAACTGGAAGGATTATTAGGGTTCGAGCAACAAGGTTGCAAGAACCCTATTGAAACTGGAAGGATTATTATTATTATTATTATTATTCTTATTATTCCCCCAAATGAATCGCCTTTTTGAGGCCTTTCCCATACCCCAAAACTCACCAATTTTTGTGACCGCATCAATCCTGGTGTAAATTTACGTCTGAAAAAGGTTCGGGGAATGTGCGTCGAAAATTGAATGTGGGAGGGGCCAATAAGTGCGGCGCCACCTGTCCAAATTCACCATGACCAACACAAATATCGCACATGCACGAAATTCGGTACACATGTGTAGTGGGTCAGGATGAAGAAAAAATTACATTATGACCATGATCCAAACCCAACAGGAATTCCGCCATCTTGGGTTGATTGGCGATTTTTTTGGCGATTTTGGCGAATTCGCAGCAATGGTATTTGAACTAACTCCTCCTAGAGTTTTCGTGCGATCACCTTCAAACTTGGTGAGGTCCCTGTGGACCAGTTGAGGAGCTCACGGTATCAAAAGTTTTTTCAAATGTCACATGGCGCGCGAGATAGGGGGCGGCAAAGTTCGTGATGATTCTGATGTTTCGCATCAGAAAAACAAAACTCTTATAACTTTGCGATGGAAGGTCCGATACAAACCAAACTTGCTATGATTGATGATGGGCCATGGCTGAAGACGTCTATGAAAAAACGGTGAAGTTTGAAAACAGCGCCTCCTTGTGGTGAAAGAAAATACACCAAAAAAAAGTTTTTTTACGATTTCGGGAATAACTTTTACACAGATAATCGTACCGCACTCAAAATTGGTGACAACAGTCAAAACACATGGTAGATGATGTGTGATCAATATGACGACGAATCGTTTAACGGTGTTGCCATGGCAACGACGCAAAGTCGGATTTTTGGGACAAAAAATCAAACTGCTACAACTTCGCGAATCCTGGTCCGATCTGAACCAAACTTGCTAGGATTGATGACAGTCCGGCCCTAAAGACGTCTATATGAAAATATTCAATTTCGAAAACAGCGCCCCCTGGTGACAGCAGACAGTATGACAGCTTGTATTTCAATTATCTCCTCCTAGAGCTTTTGTGCGATCACCTTCAAACTTGGTGAGATCAATGTGGACGAGTTGAGCATCAAAAGTTATCAAAAGCTTTTTAAAATATTGTATGGCGTACGAGATAGGGGGCGCCAAAGTTTGAGATAATAATAATTTTTCACAACAGACAATGAAACTCTTATAACTTTGCGACGGAAGGTCTGATCCCAACCAAACTTGCTATAGTTGATGATGGTTAGTTGCTGAAGACGACTGTGTTGCTGAAACGGTACATTTTGAAAACAGCGCCTCCTGGTGGTGGTAGAAAATTCTAAAAAAACAAACTGTTACAACTTTGCCAATCCTGGTCCGATCTGAACCAAACTTGCAAGGATTGATGACAGTCCGGCCCTGAACACGTCTATATGAAAATATTAATTTTCAAATACAGCGCCCCCTGGTGACAGCAGACAGAATTACATTTATAGTTTTTGATGCTGCTCCAACAGGGATTGTTGTATCCACTTGAAACTTAGTATGTGGGACCCCAGACCCTTCCTCAACATGTCCGTAAAAGGTCACCTCCCTACAGGAAGTGGAACGCCCGAAACAGGAAGTAAAGTCTTACATTGTCCGATTGACACTAAACTAGATATGTGAGTTACGGGACCTTCCCTGAACATGTTTACGGAGACGCCGTTGACCGAACAGGAAGTCGGCCATTTTAAACAGGAAGTGCCCTCTAACTTTGCAGTACATTGTCCGATCTGCACAAAACCTTATATGTGACACCAGCAACCTGTCCTGAGCATGTCTGTAAAAGGTCACCTCCCTACAGGAAGTGGAACGCCCGAAACAGGAAGTAAAGTCTTGCATTGTCCGATTGACACAAAACTAGATATGTGAGTTACGGGACCTTCCCTGAACATGTTTCCAGAGACGAACAGGAAGTTGGCCATTTTAAACAGGAAGTGCCCGCTAACTTTGCCGTACGTTGTCCAATTTGCATGAAACCTTATATGTCACACCAGGGACCTGTCCTGAGCATGTCTGCAAAAGATGACCTCCCAACAGGAAGTGGAATGCCCGAAACAGGAAGTCAACTCTAAGATTGTCCGATCTGCACAAAACTTGATATGTAAGACAAGGGAACTTCCCTGAACACGTTTACGGACGCGCATTTGACCGAACAGGAAGTCGGCCATTTTAAACAGGAAGTGCCCTATAACTTTGCCATACGTTGCCGATCCCCCCCGAAATTTGGATCGACATGTGCGGGGACGCCGCTGAAAATAACTAGTACTGAAAATAACTAGTACTGAAAATAACTAGTACTGAAAATAACTAGTACCGCGCGCGGTGAATGAACGGGTGAGAGCGCGAGGCGCGCGGGGAGCCGTGGCACACGGCGACTCGCGCGGGTCGGCTCGAACCCGTTCAGAACCGCGCGCGGTACTAGTTATTATTATTATTATTATTATTATCATCCTGCAAATCTATAAACTGTGTGACACAATCTTCAGAAATTCAGAAATCAGGCAATTTAGCTGAATTTAATTCTAATGTTGGAGTTGCAAATAAAGGTGTGCACTTATGTTTCTTTATCTTTGAATTTTGCTTCTGTGGGCAGAGGTTATTAGAAAGATTTAAACTCATTAGTGTATTTAGCTCTCTTAGTGTTGTCAGCAAATATAATGACCAATTCCTCACCATGCAGAATCCTGGTGGTGGGCTTATTTATAGAAACAGAAAGCATTCTTAAAATCTCAATTAGGTACTTTGGTAAAGTGCTATCAGGAGCAGATGTTTGGACCTTGATGTACTCAGGTGTTAGTATCTGTTAACTGTGTATGTGATTTTCAAAGACAAACTGGCTGGGAAGAAGAGAAATGTCTAAATGTATTGTGGACGTCTGGAGCTGTGAAATGGGTGTGGAATAAGTGAGGTAGCTAGTTGGGATGACTCTCTGGGGATCATACCTGACCCTGGACATACCCATAAAATGTATGAAAAATGATTAGGCTGTGACTAATTACCCGTTTAGTGTCCCCGAAAGTTGTTAAACAGACCATTGCCTTTTAATACCCAAAGTAAGGAATGGGATTAATTAAGCAGAAATGTATTCTTCTTCTATGCCAAGTCTCTTTCTCACAGTCTCTAAAAAACACTGTGATGGGGTTCTCACCTCAGGGAAAAAGTTTGTAATGGCCTCAGAAAGGGATCTCTTTTTCGTCAACCTGATATTTCTTACTCTGTGGAGTATGTTTTTTGCAGATGATATTGTGATATGTAGTCAGAGTAGGGGCAGGTGGAAGGGAGCCTGGAGAAGTGGAGCTATGCACTTTGAAGAGGAATGAAGGTTAGTAGGGACAGTGAGACAGATCGTATGTTGAAGATGCAGAGAGTAGAGGTAGTGAAAGTGGAGGAGTTTACATTTTTATTTTTTATTTTATTAAACCTTTATTTAACCAGATAAAAGACCCATTGGGATCAAGATCTCTTTCACAAGGATGATCTGACCAAGAAAGGCAGCAGCACACGTCATAGTTAATACATAAATACCTGGGGTCAACCATCCAAAGCAATGGACACTGCACGAGAGGTGACAGAGAGATGGCAGCAAAGGTGAAAGGGAAGTATGGTTTAGAGACAGTGGTAATGTCTAAAAGACAGGAGGCAGAGCTGAAGATGCTGAGATTTCTATCTGGAGTGAATAGGATGGACAGGATTAGAAATAAGCATATTGAAGGGACAGCTCAGGTTGAACAGTTCGGAAATAAAGTGAGAAAGGCAAGTTTGGGAAGATTTGGTCACATGCAGAGGAGGAATTGTGCTTGTATTGGACAAAGGATGTTGAAGATGGAGCTGCCGGGCAGGAGGAAAAGAGTCAGACCTCAGAGAAGGTTAGTGGATGTTGTGAGGGAGGACAGTTGGTGTAACAGAATGGGACAGAAGAGATAAGGCAAGATGGAGGCGGATGATCCACTGTGGTGACTGCTAAAGGGAGAAGCCGAAAGAAGATATTTATATTGTCCGAGCCATTTCATCAAGATTCCCACAGATGCCCATTACAGCTGACTGTAGCCAGTGGAGCCATGTAGAACCCAGACTATTGGCACATTTCCACCGGCACTACTCGCCTCGCCACGGTTTAGGAGTGTTTCCACTAGCATTTTTAGTAGCTGCTCAGGCGAGGTTCCAAAAGCAGGCTGAGTAGGTACTATGCGATGACTGGTCAGACTGCCGGCCACTGACTGGCCAGAGTGCCATCACAGGAAGAGACGTCCCACACGCAATCAAGCCGAAAAGCGCCGAACTGTAGACCACTTAACAATCCTAAAAACGTGGGTTATTCTCCAACAACTACCAGGGAAACCTCTATATTTAAAGAGGAGTCTGGTGTATTTAGGGACAGCGCCGGCGATCGCAAGCGGCATCACAGACGGCTGCCGCTGTAGTCTGTGGAGTAGGAGGCTGTACTCCGGAGACGTGTGGACAGAAATCAAGCTGAACAGTGCTGAATTGTAGATCAGTTAAAACTACTCAACAATCCTACAAATGTGGGTTAATCTCCAACAACTACAGGAGCCTGGTGTAAAATCACTAGTCACTCGTGTGTGTATAAAAAAATAAAATGAAGTCACCGCAGTTTCACACAGCCGTGCAGTGATGACTCCGCCCACGTTAAGTAGGTACTTTTTTGTAGTGGAGAAGCAACCTAATCGTGCCGTGTAGTGTCATGCCGAGACGAGGCGAGTAGAGCCGGTGGAAATACGCCAGATCTGGGAGACTGTATGGCATGTGTATGCATTATATCTGTGACATTGGAATTGTGACATGGGATTCACGTGTTGATGCATACTCATATTTTATTGACATATATATATTTCATCGAGCTTTTCATGTACGTCCATTTTAAATTGCCATTTTTAAATTATAGTAGACTGTCAGCCAGCTGTCACCCATAGCTTGTCCTACATTGTATCAAAGCATTCTCTTGTATGTATGCAATGTACAGAATATAATATAACTAAATCTATGATGCATCATATGATGGCTTTCTCCACATAATGTCCCATTGTGATTTAAACACATGCATGTCTTGCCTCAATTTCCCCCACAATCATTTCTGCTTAATAGGCTGACACAATGGAAAGCATATCAACTTAGGATGTGGCATTAGGCAACCATAGCAACACTGAAGTTTTATGTCAGTCCGGTGTGTGTGTGTGTGTGTGTGTGTGATCAAAACAAAGGTTGTTATGCATGTATCATGCTGTGAGTAATTTGTCTGCCCCTCATTAAAACTGAGTAAAACCTAAGCGGCAAACAACTGTCCTAATTTGACAGTTTTCTCACTGGTTTTTCTAGCATTTTATTTTTAATTGCAGCCCATCACTGTGGCATGACGTGTTGGAATATGAATACCATCAACTCAGTCATTATAAATGTCTTATTTTTTTCCCCCCAAAACATGTAATAAATTCAGTCTGCACAGTCCAGATTTTGAATGTCGTTTGTACAAGATGCTCCCCCTTCAATGTTCTGTTTTCCAATGTGTACAGTTGATCACAGGTGCTTGATAACGGTCAAGGTTTCACACCACTGATTTACCTCTAGGTTTACCTGTTCTGTATACTTTGTAGATATACAGTATACAGAGGCTGGATGTTACTCATAGGCCTTCTCACATAAGGGAAAAAAACAGAACATTAATTATAGTATGCATCCTCTATCCTCGAGTCATGCCAGAATGCCATTATAGTCAAATAAGACTCTAGCTACTGGTACATGTACAAGCCCTCCTTAATATAAGTTACACCTGCATTTGAAAAGTGAAAAAGTTCCATATGCACTTTAAGGAATAAGATGAGAACACGGAAGTGAGTTTTTACTTTCAGCTTCATAACACTGTACCATGTTGCTTACAGCTTTTAGGAGACGGGAGCTGTATGGCAGCCTCAAACACACCCATTTACCACATATTTGTACCCGTTTCTTACTGTTATGCTGCTAATACATGTGCACCATTTTCTGGCACCAAAGGGGCCACCATCTTCCAATGTGCCTGGTTATTCACGAAGTGCTGCTAAGTACGAACGAATAACTACTCTGTAAACACACTCGACACTTCTTTAGAGAGAATTTTGACTGTCTGATGTGTTTTGGGCAGTTTTTGGTGAGGACGGGTCATGATCCAGTCAAAACCCGAAAGCAAACAGTCACGGGTAACATGAAATAAAATCATACTCTTTAATGCAGCTAGCTAGTTTGACACAGGTGAGGCAGGTGGATTCTGGAAGTAGAAGTTGTCTCAGAATGTGTTTCTTCAGGCAGAAATATACTGCAAATTGACGGTAAACAGACTAAAAAATACAATAGCAGGAGACATACATAGACTGCCATGTGTGGTACAAAAAATTTGGCAGAGACTGGCAGCGTGAACAGGCTTCTTAAGCTGAGTCAATTGGCAGACATCCAGGTGTTCTTGATTGATGATGGCGAACAGGTGTGAGGAGACCAAAAGGGGCAGGGAGGCAGGGAAGAGGAGAAAGAAACCCACTATCACTTGCAGCCTATTTGGTGGGACCAAGGCCTGCTTGGTACTGTCATAAAGAAACAACTGTATCAAGATGTCTGTAAGGTCCTAATAGCTGGTGGTAAAGTCTGGCTAAACTTGTTATTGTTTGGTTTATGTTCTATCTTATTTCCTTAGCATTTTATTCATCCATTCACCAAGAAAACCCTGGACCAGTAGCTAAGAGGATGATGTATTTCAACATCTTTTTTTCCCAGACAGAGATTCAAATAGCTTTATCCTTTATACAACTCTATATAACTATACACGTTTTACCGTAATTGAATATTGTCTTTATTATATATTCTTTTTATGAAGATTGTAAGTTGTCACTGCTCTTCCTGATAATAACATTGTCCCTGCAGCTCAATTCTTATTTCTCTGTGCAAAGTAGTAAATCCATTTTGAAGACCACAGAGATCGGTCTGTCAGCAAGGGAGATTTACACTTTACATGCTCTTAAAGTCCTGGTCTGACACCACAGGTGCCAGAAACCTCTGCCAGATTGCCAGACACTAGGCCAGCAAAAGGCCCACACAGCAATTTAACAGCTGTGCTTTCCAGGCTTTATAGTCCACGCTGATGCACTGAGGACACAAGCAAAAGAGGGCATTTATTGACCACTTGGACAAGGCCAAGATGCCATAACTTAAAACTGCTGCCTGATTGCTTTTATCCAAGCTACATTACAGGCCTTTTGCTGCCTTTGGATCAATTTTAATCGAAAAGCAGTGATGTTTATTTGTAATGCGACTTGGCGGCCCACCAAGCATATATCCCATACTAACCTCGACTTAATACCTCTGTTAAAAGAATAAACAAACTCCTTTTGAAAATGTGTTACTGCTGTTTCTACACAGATATTTACTGGTCCATTTGATACTTAACCAAATTTGGTGAGGTCTCTACTTGATGGATATCATACCTGTGTATCATTGTGAAAATTACTAGATGTAGATGTCGGAGTACTCAGCAACAGAGTCTTATCAGGGAATCAGTGGCCCATGTGAATTCTTTATGCAATTAAACTTACTTTGCTTATGGTGTTTAATTCAGCACAAGTGAGCATTTAGTTCTCAAAACAGTATCATGCTTCCTATTTGTAACTGACCCATACTGTACTGCTGTCTGAGTGTCTGCTAGATGTTTATTGGGATCTCTTTGGGTCAACTGCATTTTGGATTGGATCCAATTATCCTCTCGTTCATTCAACCGGAGTCTGTTTAGTTTTTTAAATAATTAATTCAAGGTCTCCCGCTTCTCCAAAATGTCCATTTGATGACCTCCAGAACCCATTATTTGAATAATTACACCATGAGAGAGACACTAGCAATGTACTCTTACTTGTTATGTTATTTCAATCATGATTTGAACATATTACATACGTCAGTCCCGACTCGCTGATTGAAGTACAAATATTGAAGTCGTTTGCTGACAAAGATACTTTTATATAGGCTGCAACTTGGTTTTGACATTGACACGATAAGAGTATTAAAAGCTTTTTCAGCAATGGCTGTCATGTGTAACTTGCCGAGATCAATGTCTCATGCTGTTTAATCATGATGTACACACTTTGTGCCTAATTGTAAGCTGAACTTAAGGGAAAGCAGTAAAGTTTTAATTAATTTGTGTTTATTCCTCCTGCCTTTCAAGCACCTGACTTAATGAAATCCCACAGCTATTAATCTTTTGACATACCTTTAAGCTACTTGGTCAGCAAGCCACAGTGAGAGCGTAAACCAAGCCTGACATTTGACTAATTGCAGTCATTTGAGAATGATCACTGCCATAATTTATGGGAAATGTACAGCAGTGTAACACAACATTCACATACCCCTCTCCTGCTTGTGACCCACTTTATAGTCAGGGTAAAGAGGAAGCTGCTCAGCCATTAAAAAAAGTTTACTAATTGGAGTGAGGTGCGTATTACATTAATTACTGAAACGAGAGCCTTGCTGTGTTTCCAAGGTCTTGGCAGAGAAGTGGCGAAGAGGAAGGAACCAATACATGGCACAATCAATCTCCCGGCTCCATGGCATTATCAAACTCCAATTATATTCCCTCCCTTCTGTTACGTAGAGCAGCCTCCTAAGAATGACTCTTACCTGTCCTTGGCACTTTGTGGATTGCTGTGTGTTTGATGGAGACCTCAGTCACAGCCTCCCAGGCTGGAGTGGAGAGCTCATTACAGCCAGAGGAGACGGGTACATTGGAAAAAAACCGAAACAGAGGAGAGTGTGAATGAGTGAGAAAGACACATGGAGAGAAAGAGAGAGTACAGAGAACGTAGTAAATATGAGCAATAGGAAAAGCCCCTAGTTAGGTGAAATAAGGGGCACTTGGGGACTGGCTTTGTACATTGCACCTGTCTTATCACCATTTAACTCTTATTTGTTGGTCTTACTAAACTGTCAGCAATTCCCTGCCTTCTTGGCCTTTACCTGTAAAATGCCATGGAAATGCTGACAGGCTGCCAAACTCGAGCTGTCTGGAAACGACTGCAGCCGCCTTTTCTCTGACAACCACCATGTACTGTCAAAAGTAGACACACACACACATTGGGCTCCACTCACGTGCGTTCATATTCCGTAGTCTACCCGGTCTGCTAATACAAATTGTAATACAAATACTAATTGACTCTTTCCTTTCACAATCCACTGGTGACTTGGTAACATGCATATTTCCCCAATCATCCTCTTCTCCAAAACATGTTTCACCCATTCCTGTAGTCTGCGTCAGTGAGCTCTGCTGTAATTGTCTATTTTTCTGGATCGATTCAATTGTCTCTTGATGTATTCCTCGCTCAGCTGAGCATGTCATTACACCCGTCATTTGTGTGCAATTTAATGTGGTATGCAACAAGGTTATATTTCTGTGGTAGTTCAATTTGAGGACTGGAAGCATTTCAGATGCAATCATTTCTGTCTCTGTTTCTCTTTTTCACTTGCACTCAGAAATTGCCTTGGAGATGATTTTGCACCTGCTCGGTCATGCCACATTTTGAGTTCCCATTGATATTCCAATTATCAGTCAGGTAATGTGATGAATATGGTAAATTTAGCCGGGGTGTGCTGATCAGTTCCCTCCAAGTGCACTGCATCATGAAATTATATCCATCTGTAGCTTTATGTCTTTTTCATTGGATGTAGCGGTTTCATTGTTGTGTCTAATGTCATCTTGGAAGATGATTGCCGTGTTTCTGGTTTCAAGACAGCTTATGTTGTGCTGTGCTAACAAATGGTAATAACCTGGGATGTAATGACATTAAAATCTTACTATAATCCAGCGATAAGAAGTTAACCGTGCGTTATTTATTACGATATTTTGATAGAATGGTACAATATTTTTTTTCCAATATTGAAATTGCAATATAGCTCATCCGAGGTGAGTGGGATGTCTTATGCTTGCTTGAGGCTCTGTGTAATTTTAGCTTTTGTATTTTTGTAGAGAGCTGGTAATAGTGATTAACTAAAGTGTGTCTGTGAAAGAATTTTACATTTTGGCTTCAGTGTGTTCACTAACTTTCTGAATCCTCTGTTTTCCACTACAGAAAATGAACATAGGTATTTGATACATCTTGTCATCTCTTACACTCTCAGACTGTTAAAGATTATAAATTCTTCCTTTACAATCTATTGGCTGGGCGAATATTTTTTTTTCCCCTGCAACTTTTCAAATCATTTTGCAGTGATGATTTACCAAGAGGCCCCTCAATTTACTCATATTCCCCAGTGTGTTGGCCACTGCAGTCATGCAGTGTCTGCATATTGTTATTTCGATTGCCCGTCACCTTCTCTCCTTTCTCATTTCTTGACAATGAGAATCCGAAATGCTTCCAAATGTCTGAGTGGAAAGCTGCTGGAGCATCCACTCTTTCAAAATCTCTCTTTCCCTCTCTCTTCCTGACATCCTTGCTATGGTCTCCATCACTACAAACACTGGACAGGATGATGGGCAGGGGTGGAACAATGGTCTCTGTAGTTCTCACTTCCCTTTGTTTTGCTCCACGGCGTTTTGCAATTTTTGAAGACCTTTTTGTTTGACTTTCCCTGTTCACTTTTGTGACATCTTAATTATTGTGACATGAAATAGACTATATGTGCACCTGTAGCAGTAACCATTACATTTGTACAATTAATTTGACCTGTCCTAGGTAACTGGTGGTTAGTTTGCCTGAATAAAGTCAGTGCTACAAGTACTTAAATGTCACGTTTGTGTGCTGTTTATGTCCATTACCTGACCTGCAGTAATAACCATTCCCCAACCCATGTCCAGCACAAACATGAACAATGATTGGGTAGCTTCATTTGATCAAGGTCTTTTGGTTGCCTTCTCTTTGACCTATCATAGAATAATTATCGCCTCCTATTACCTTTCTTTGTTTTGCTCGACATACTGTTCAATCACAATGCCACAGTGTAAGTGAAAGTGGCAGGATTCCCATTAACTTTAATTACTGTGTGCCAAGTCATCTGAAGGCAGTGTTTTGTCTCAGGAACGGCCCAGCCCCCCACTTACACCCACAGGCCCTGTCCTTCATCACCTGTGAAGGTCTAATCTTATCTGTGGCTGTTGCATGGCTCTTCATTAATCATTCCCCCGGCCCAATCAAATGGTGACTGATGGTTGTCGTGGCCTTGTCTGTCCATACCACAGGTGCTGGGTTCTGCGTGCTGTCTGTTGGTTGGACAGGCCACATTGTGGTTTAGATCCTGTAATCACTGGTGTCTCTCTGCTTGTGTAAACATGATAATATTGTCTACGTAAGACAATCGTAACCGCACAACTCTGTGCCATAGTAACGATGTGTCCAAAGTACCTGAAGGTCAACATCCTGGTCTCATTAGCAGATTTGAGCTCACCTATGATTTGGTAAAATGTGACGGCTGTGTTATTTCAGCTTGATAACTCTGATCGGACACTGAATAATTGTCCCAGCTGATTGTGAGCTCAGTTGTCCATGTGCAGTACATGACAAGCAATATCATGAATGGAAAGGAATCTGAAAAGAGCTTCGGTTTTGAAAAGGTGAAGGGAGGTGGAAAGTAAATATCGTTATTGTAGCTGCAGGGTATAAATGGCACAAAGATGAAGCAAATAAACCTTAGGTAGCCACAGCATTTGGACAATCCATAGTAATCAGTGAGACTGCATTGAAATCTCTGCTTCATGGACCCTTACATTCAGCAGAGAAAACACAGGGCTGTCATCTCTTTTCCTCTGCTCAGTGATGGAGGTAAAAGCAGCGAGAGTGAGGTGTGGTAATTAAATCTAAGGATAGTTAAGGACTGGGCTGAGAGGCGCATATTTAAATTGTGGTTTTGCTCCACAGTTTCTTGTCAGTCATTCAACAGCGTGTCCCGCTGGCTGTGATTAGAGGATTGATCAGCGATATGAACTAATGCACACCCACTGCTCATGTCAAAATACAGATGGCATGACTCAGTTTGCAGCCTTCTCAAAGAGATTTTGTTTAATCTTGTCTTATGGACAACTCTGGACAAATCTCTACTTAGTATTGATCATCGTTAATTGCTTTGACAGTGAAATATGAAATTCAACTCAAGGCGATGGTGTTGGTCTGAGAAATATTGCTCATCTCTTTACACAGTGTGGCTATGGACAAACAGACAAAAGAGACACATATGTTTGCTCTCATAAACCGATATCTGATAATGCAGTGACGTCATTAAAAGATCGTCCCTGTAGGCAGACAATTTGCCATCGGTGTACTCTTTGAATGCCTCCCATCGTTGTCCTACAGAGAACAGAGGACAAAGCTCTGCCCTGTTAGAAATGAATATTAATCTTTTTTGGCAAAAGAGACATCGCTAATGTTGTGTCCATATGTTTCAAATCTGTCCCTGATGATAATGTATTCTGCATCAGTGCCACACAGCTCCTTATATGTAGAAGTGATGTCATTGTAGAAAGACGAGAAAACGTCTCACACTTTTTCTCACACACATATCTCGCGGGTGTATTAGCATCACCCTAAAAGCTGAGTTTGTTTTTCTACAGTTGATGACTTCCCTGTGTGGTGACATAGCTTTGTTTGTTTATGTTAATGGATGTGATGACCTGTTGGTCCCCAATCTAGCAAGGAAAATGGCATCCAATGCTTTGGGGAGTGAGCCATTGATCTCTCTCTCTTCACCGCCTCATTCTTCACAGGTACTTTGGATTAACTGAGCCACAGCATGACAAAGAAAATGTCAATAAATGAAGGGGTGGGGGGGGGGAATTCTAAATTACCATATATTCCTGCAATATACATGTATTGTACACCATCTTCACCACAACTGGTGCTTATGCAGCTTTTACTAAGCTGTCGGAGGAAAGAAATGCTCACTCTGCTTCTCTTATATCTTGCTCTCAGGGCTTGATGTTGCAAACAGCTGAAATTCCCCTGGGAAATATGCTAAGCAACTGTTATACATGAACATGCACACAAAAGCTAATATGGATGTGTTTCTCTCAGACCTAATAATCTGTAAAGCTGCAGTGGTCAGCTGGAGAAGACCTGGAGGTGGAGGTATACCTTAACCTCTCCTTTACCAGTATTTCAGTATTTACCTTGTTCTGTGATTTTGCCAAAGTTGTGGAACATTCTCTTTCTTGATGTGCTCCGTATATACTGTGTGAATATTTTAAGATAATCATTTAAATGATTTTTTTTTTTACTACCACATTACAATTTTGAACATTTCAAAATCATACCGATTCCTTATGCCTGATGGATATAAAACGTATTTCTATGACCAAATGTACGTGTGAGATCATTTTTGATGACTTCCACTGTCTACACAAATTCAACTATTGGTAAAAATAGAACAGTGTTGGAAAGTCTCACATATAAAAGCTTGTGATTTTGATGTCACAATAATATGGCATGCTCACATTGGCTGCATAATGATGAGAATATTCACACCATGTGGAGCTTTGGTGTGAAATATAATTCACCAAAGTCCTGTTGTTCTGAAGAAAGGATGCATTAAACATGTTAGTAGAGTTGGGATTGGTGTTTTTTTCAGGGGTGATAATTGCAATAGCTTTGACCTTTTCTCACTTCTGCAGAAGGTCCACATTCGGCGATCAGAGAGGCACAAAGGTCAGCTTCACAGGAGAAAGCATGGACTTTCCTCTTTGAGGCTATGGCATTTTACTTTTCAAACTGGAAACACAACATTGGGAAAGTTTAAGTGCATCAAGGTGGGAGTCTCACAAAGCTGTCCCCCATGATAGATTATTGCATGGTTAGAAAAAAAAAAATCTTTAAACAGAAACGTCAGCTCTCACTCTTGGACACCTTTTTTAAAATGTCAGTTCTTTATGGCCCAGTTCTAATTTTTGTTCCACTCAGTGTCAGTAAATAGGTCTGACTGTGAGTTTTTGTTCACAGATCCCAGGGGAGAGGCTTGCATGCTCAGCAGCAAGCCCTCTTACTGCAGCCTCCCTCTAACATATTGATCAGGAATGGCTATTGGTGTTAGTCCTGTGAATAAAATGCTGCTCTACGGAGTTCACTTTCCCGCTGAGTGATTGCATTGAGAGACAAAACCTTTAACAACTTTTTTTGTCGACTGCCATTTAGCAGAGATCTGAAGCCTAATAGCATCACCAGCATGCATAGAGGAAAAGGAAGAAAATAGGAAATGTTGCTTTTGTGGACCGCAAATCTTGAAATTACTTTATATTTCTGTCCCCCCCCCCCACCACCACACAAAAGTCCATATGTTTTGACCTTTGCAGTAGACCAAGAAGAGATCACATTCAGATGATTTATGAAATCAAGGGCAGGTAAATATTTTTCGGGCTCTCCACGTAGTGTTTGTTGACATCAAAAAGAGGGTTGACATATGTGCATCTAGATACAATTCCCTGCTGAAAACAATAATCCCCTTGACATTTGAGAAAAAACTTGAACATGAAAAAAGATGCCTTTACATATTCAGAATACAGAATGTGCAGCGTTTTGTATCCACATTATAGGAACAAGCATTGTTTTCTCTTTTTTTGTGACTTATGCTATTGTATGAGTCGATGAAGGGACCTCTTCACACTCTTCATACTTTAACCTCCGGATTTCCACACCAAAATGATCTATTAAAAATGATTGCTTTTGTAATCTCCACCATTATTTCAGATTATTACACATAGGGAATTCATTCAATCTATCTTTAAACATTAGAGCAGGCACTAACCTTTTGGTCCATCTGTAACTTTCATCATAAGGATCTCAACTTTAATCACTTCACTACTTCATTTCATTGTGTTTTCCCTGAGCCTCAGAATGACTTTAGGTAGTCGAGTGTTTTCCCATATATCATTTATTTATTTAGTAATTAATTATTTGTGTAATAATCTATGAGCTATGTATTTAATATTAAATAGTCCACAGTCCTCCTCTTGAGATTTATGATAAACTTAGGGCTTTTTCAGTGGTCCTTTGTTTTCTGTTTGGTTGGAACGTAGGGCAGTACAGTTTGGGTGCTCTTGTCAGAGACAGTTTGTGTGCTGCTGTTTCGTAAAAGTTTTTTGCGGCAGCCGGGGTTCAAGAGACCTTTCCTGGGTAGTGTGTGAGCTCCTGTTGTCCCCTTCATTGGTGAGGAGATGTAGGAAGGGTCCAGACAGTTATGGAGAAGTGAGTGCTCAGAGGAAGAACGTTTGGGTGTGACTGAGCTGGCCAGGAGATTGGACTCAGTATCACTGTCTGGTGTAGCACAGCCACTCTGGTCCTGCAATTCATCTTGCTCCTCTTCCTCATCATCATCGCAGCACAATGCGTGGTACAGGATTTTGTCACTGAAGCGCACTCTTTCTCTTGTGCCAGAGGTACGGGAAGTCTTGTGGCTGTGCGTGGAGCTGCTTGCCTCCTCGCTGGAGGAATCTGGAGTGATAATGCGGGGCCCGTTAGGAATGGGCAGCCCACCATTCATCTGGGAATAGACTGAGGCAGTGGAAGGGGGTGGAGTTGGGGTCTGTGTCTGGGTTGGGATGGTCCCACGACCAATCTCCGGTCGAAGATCCCCCAATTGCTCACCAGGTCTGCGGGAGGTGGCACCAGCAGCCTCCAGGTAGCTGCAAAATTCCCAGCTATCAGAAAGCACATCTGCATTGAGGAAGTCCAGCCTGAAGGCCTCTCCCAAACCTCGCTCACTGCTGGATGTGCTGCTGGCTGTGGCCACTGTCCAGTCATCTTGATCCAGGTCAAAGTCAAAGTCGGACGTTAGTTTATCAATCTGACCCACCACCTGCAATAGAGAAGGGAGAGCATGAGTAAGAAAAATTGATTAGATATAAGGCCTTTTAATTCAAAATTTCATTTTTGATTAACTCTACCACTGTAGGGACTTGAAAAGCATGCATGCTGCAGTCTCATAGATCATTTGAAGTAGTACCCGTTTGGATCCAGCAGAGGGCGCTATTAAGGTTTTGATACTATAGAGCTCCTGTTTGGGGACCTGCATAAACCAAGTGAATTTGGCAAAGGCAGCAGCGACAACAGGAACCTTACATGAGGGAGACTCCTCTCTTTACAGGCAGCATCCCACTGCTTTGGTGTATACCCACAAATCTCAACACTGACTCATAAATATCTGTGTGTGTGTGCCAGGGACATCTGTGCATTCTCAAAGCATGTTCCCATCAATGGGTAATAATGAAAATAAAAAGAGAGTTGCACTTCCTCCCGATCAGATCAACAAATGTGTGTTTCTACATTATAATATTTTTGTTTAAAAGCTTTTGGAGCCTCCTCCTGTTGTCAGTGATTTTCCGTTCAGGGAGTGTTCATTCTATCCTACTCTGAGTGCTGTATGCTATGTTATGAATAATCCAATGCTAGCAGCACTGCTAATAAAGTAACAATTATTAAAATTGTCAAAGTAATGAATCTTTGTGGTGTATTAGGGGAGCGGAGAGCAGTGGCATGACCATTCGTATTAAGTAATTAAGTCATAATGAACTCATGAGTCCTCCTGGACATCAACATGTAGCAGGTGTCACAGCTGATGTGATCCCCTCGATCCCCTCGAGTTCCAGCTGGATTTTCATATACAGTACGCACCCACTTTTCTTTCTTGATAACATCATTAGTGGCACAGCAAAACAAATGGCTTTTTGCACCACACAATGTACACAGGGGGATCATTATTGCATACAAACGCACAAACTGATATTTGTCTTCACACACATGAATACACTCACTCTAATGACCAAAGTTGACCAAAGTAGGAAAGAAAACTTAACCAGAAGTATTAATTGTGACAATATATTTCTATAAATATTGGTGACAGGTTACACAATACTCTATGCAAAGAAACTTTTAGATGTTTACAATTCATTGATTTTACTCCCAAAGGCAGGTTGAACCAATGCTGATATTTATTCGCAACTGCTAATAGATCTTTTGTTTGAACCTCTACATCTATAAATCGTATTTTTCATGCCTCATTTTTTTTTTTTTTTTCTAACTTCTGCCAAGGCCACCTGGATGTGGATGTGTCACAGCTCATCAAGGAGGCATCTTCAGCTCTGAGAGTGAAGGAGATGAACTGAAGGAGTCTCTTAGATGAGTGGTAAAAGCTGCGAATACTCAGTCCAGTGGTTGATTAATTTCGTCTTCATATTACACTCTATAGTTACTGTGAATGAATGAGATGAGCCCACGCACACATCCAGCACTATGGCTAAAACATATGTATATGTATGTATATATGTATATATATATGTGTGTGTATATATATATATATATATATATATACACAAATACAGAATTTTAATTCCAGTACTATTGCTGTATCCACAAACAATATGCAATCAAATGTTCTCTCGCTCCATGTAAATGCATCACTTATAAAGCATTTTATTTATTGCTGCGTACAATTTCACCCCACTAGCCACAGTGTTGAGTGTCGGATGAACAGAAAGCACTTCAGCTGGAATTGTACTGTTTTGCAGACAACACTCAAAATCCATGCCCTCTATACTCGACATTTTTGCATCTTCAATCAGCATGTTCTGCTCTCAATAACAACCTATTGTGAAATGGAAGCACTCAGCATGCATGTACTGAAGCTTGTAAATTATACATTTCCTCAAACCATTCAGCAATTAAGCCTTGTGGGTTGAACTCCAAAAACTTTTAAATTGTTTTTTAGAACGTGAATATATGGGCTTGCAACATAATTGCTGCTGAGTAGCAGAGAGCGTGTGGTTTTACCCTGAGATTTGTGGAACATGATCCCTTTTTTGTCTCCATAATTATATGCAGTGCTTGCTTCCTTCAGCCTCTTATGACTACAAATGAGAACGGTTGTATCAGCAGCACAAAAAGTCTTATCGGTGCATGTGGGGTAAAAATCCTTTTTTTCGTTTTTTGCTGCCCAACTTTAAAAGCAAAGTTATGAGTCTGAAGAAAATGAAAAAGCAAACAGGAGGAGTACCGCTCTGCTCGCTAAAAGCCGGTGATCGGCAAGGCAAATGAGGCAGCTGACATTGTTGAGCCCAATGATCTTATGCAAATATATCAAGACGATGTTCTAAATCTAACATAAATTTACTCAATAAATCCTTGAATTAAACATGAGAACACTGACTTATATTAGCAGCAACAAATTTAGGAAAGAATAAATCTTTAGAAAGAGTGTAATGGATGATTCGATGCTGCATATCTGTTTGTAGCTCCTCTGCTCAGAAAAGTGATATTTTTGTGCTTTTAAAACCACCTGCATTTACTCTATATCTGAATATGTTCATCTACGTTTGTGGCATTCCCTCTTCCGTCTGTTAGCTTCTTGGTAAATCGTGTTGGCCGCGGCGTCGTACATCTCATGAGCACGTTGGCAGACTTCCCAGAGAGAGTGGCTCTGTATGAGTCCCCTAATACTGGGATTACTTAACCTGTTTGCATTATGATTTGCAGGTTTTCAACTCACTCACTTGTTCATGTACAACGTTTCTCAGACGCACAGGTGCCAGAACAGCTTTGTTTACTTGATTACATAACTTGAACGTCGGACTTGATTTAATCAATCAGGGTAAAACAAAAAAGCCAGCCACGTTACGAAGGCAGATATTGTAATGGAACCAAAAACTATTATTATTTTGAATGGTAACATCTGACACTATACAGTGATATGTACTGTACTGTAGGAAGAAGGGTGAAATAAATAAATAAAGTTTCCCATTATCACCCATTTTGATGCCTTTTTTCATGTCTGCTTATTTTCCATTTTCGGATGCGTTCTTAGTGCACTCACTAAGCTGCACAAGCTGCACTACTGGGTAGTCTGACCCCCGCTTGCAGTGTGTGAGCTAATCTCACTTGATAACTGTCTCAGCTCTAAGGGTCTGCTGGATCTTTCTAGGTCACAATGCAGCACAAGCGCACATGCTTTTTCTTCCCGTCCGAGAATGTGTGACGAAGGAGCTGAGGAGTGAACTGCAGGAGCAGATTGCGTTAGCGCAAAAGATGAATGAGCACATTGGGAACCAGTCATGAGCGATGTGTGTTTGAAACTGAAACCGCATTATAAAAATCTACATTAAAGTCTAAATTAGAGGTCAAAACCAAGTTGCATGACTTGACAATTAAACATTTTGCAGGGGAGCATCATCATCATATTTGCATTAGTGAAGGAAACACATAGGTGTGACTGTGTAGTAACATGCACAATTAGGAAAGTGAACAAACATTCTGAGAGTAAACGGAATTATTCCAATGCTCTTTCCTTATGAAATAACCAGCCTGTGTTTACAATGCCAACAATTAATCCTGTTCACACGAGTCTCATCAGCCAGAGTAATTGAAAATGCTTGTGTGAGTGATACACAGACCTGCAGATTCAATTCTAGCATTAGCATCATATATAGTAGGTACTGTATATGTGTCTTTAAAATGTTGAATGGAGGATATGCAACTTGAAGCTCTGATAAACCTCTAAAGTCAGACTTTGTATCCCCCATAGACTTTATGGTGCTATCACTCTACAAAGTTTATGATGCAGTGATGGCACATCCTGTGACGGAGAAGACTCCATTTGCAACACAGTTAAGCTGTAATGTATAAGTGTCCATATAAGTGCAGGGGATTTGAGTTTAAGTTAAGTCTTTAATTTATATCTCGACGCCTGCTCTGACAACCTCGACTATATTCTTAACTGTAAATGGAAGCTACGGAAACTCCTGACGGCTACAGCAATTACCAGTGATTAGCACACAAATCAAAGCTTTTTCCACGATAGTTTGGGTGGAAACCTTGCAGCTCTATATTTCATCTTATTTTTTTTTCCTGTCAATCAATGCTTTTCCCCCCTTTTTGTCTGTCTGTGTGTTAACTCATGAAAAAGCCTTTCCTGAAAAGTAATCAAATCGGTAAAAGTTTTCTCTTGGCCGTGATAATATAGTCTGTCCATTGTACTGCAGATGCAGTGTTGCTAATAAAACACACCTGATTTAGTTGATATCTTCTATACATCCATACAAACTGGTCAAAAAAAAATAAAAATAGATTTTACTGCAAACTATCAGCTGCCAGCCGCAAGTCAAGTGCTGGTCACAGCATCTGATCAACCCCAGGTTCAGTCATTTCAGAGTTCTTGTAGTTGCTCTAACGGACAGGCTGCCTTGGCAGCATCAGGCGAGAGTTTATTACTTACCTCAACACCTGTCTGAAATGATTGGGCTGTGTAATTGAGGGTCAGAGTGAAAGATGGGCACTTGGAGTCTTGTCTGTGACAGAAGCGTACAGTGATGGAAAAGACAGGCAAGGATAATCAAGAACAGAGTGATGGTCAGTAATGTAAAAACTCTCCGAGGAGCCTCTTCTCAGGTGGAGTGGTAAATGAGGGAAATAGTGGGAAATAGATTCAGTATACTGTCCACTGTCATTACAAGAGTCCTCTCTAATATTCAGCTCCACCTGGTATCATGATTTATTTATTGTGAGTGGGTACGGTACCGGTTTCTCCCAAAGTGACTGCCTGTCCTCTGTTAATGCTAATTGAAAATGTGCTGGTACATTAGTTGAGGAATAAGTTATTGCGCTGTGAATGTTTATCGGCGTGTTGGAAAGGCAGATTGTGGTCAAAATCTGCAAACATGAAACTTAGGGTGTCAAATTGCGCCTGGTGAGGATGGGTATATTTACCACATGGTCTAATCACTCTGTTGATCTTTAAACAGATGTTCAGTGGGAAGAGCTGGTTTTGATGCGCATTTGTTGCTTTTAATATGAAAAGAGAAAAACTGTCGAGCAAACAGATGGAAGTGCCTTCCCTTACAAGTCTTATATATATACTTATGTGAAATGACTTCTTAAATGTGTTTCTAATGATCCTAAACGAAAAGGGTCTTTCTCACTCTGCGCTCGGCTGCGTTACTTATTCTATAATTTATCAGCAAATAAAAACTGCTGTGGCACATGGCATCTGCAGAATTCCATTTTGTTTCAGGAAAAAGAAAAAAAATCAGGTGCGTTAACAAAATAAAATACATCCTCACTTCATTTGAAATACACCGTGTACGAGTGAATGTTCTGTGGATTGCCTCATTATGCTGTGTTCAAGTGGCCTCTCTCCATCTGTTCCTGTGCCACCCGCTCTACCAGGAGTCATTTTCAGCGTAGACCGCGAGATGTTTGCTGTGCGTGTTTGTTAATTATGCAGCATCCAGCAGCTCGCGTGGCTTTGCATTTTCTTCATGGGAAAAATCTGAAACATGTTCAGTGGAGCCGTTCGAACACATCTAAGTGTTATTTCTTTCTCAACGTGTCACAATAGATTTCCAGCCTGCCCCTGCACAGCACTTTGAGCACTGCAAGCCGTGTGTGCCAGTTAAAAAGTCTCAGCAATTATCAAAATGGCCTTGCATGCTGGCTTTTTAAAAACACACAGATATTTTTTAATGCCGGTAGCTCCTGCAGATTTTGCAGTTCCACCTTACGTGCTTATTTCCCCTGTTTAATTTGTCCCTAGATGTTAAAAGGGGAGCATCCAAGCCACTCACATTGCGGGGATATGGTTCATCTCATTCCCCAGAAGCTAATTTATCATCCCTGACGTACTCTGGAAGAACATAATTACGGGATTCACCAGAAGAAAATGTCCACTGTGCACTCTTTTCCGAGCAGCTTGTTTACAATTGGATGAAACAGCGTTCTGGGAACACTTTGTATTTGTGGCTCTGTATGTAATATTACCCAGCTGAATGTACTGTATGTTCATCATGCACAACGGTCCATATCGGCCCAGCAGTGTTGATTTAAAAGCCTGGGCTTTGTGATGCGAAAGCTCGGCCCGGAGGAGGATCTTCACACAGGGTTGTGTGTAGATTTGGACAGACGCAGACTGTTTTTGTTAAATTTAAAATTTTAAAGTTGAAAAAGTGCACTGAACACATGGATGGACAGCAAAGAGATGAAATGTGTTGTGGGTGTCTTTCCTTATACCTTCTATCCACAGTGAAAATTTCGCTAGAGACTTAATAAGAGTTTTTCCAACTTGACGAGAGACTCCTTTCTTTATGACAGAGCAAGTTTTGAATCAGATGACGGTTGATGCCCTTTTTTGACTGGTGTGCCTCTTTGATCTATGACATAAAAACCCCTAGGCTCTCAAAGCAAAGTACAAGAAAATGTGGCTTAATAAGTGCTATATGAGGGGGGGCATTCACACCGGCCCTTCTTAACTGAACCCTAAATTGTTTGCTCGAAAAGTCCGGGTTGTTTGGGAAGGTGGGAATGCACAACCAAACTCTGGTCCACCAGTAAAGAAGGTCTTGTTTGCTTCAAGTGAATGCAGGACGCAGACCACAATGCAGGTCATTGTGGGAAAACACAACCAAAACATGCACGCGTGTAGAACGATAGCCGGGAGAAATGGCTGAGCCCATTGTTATAGCATATGTTGTGTAGTATGTTCGCGTAATAAAAAAAACAAAAACAAAAACCCAAGACGGATTGATTTGATGCAGCTCCATGTTTTTCTCTCACCAATAGCTGAGCAAGATTTCTTGTTCATTGTTTGTCTTCTCCTTCGGTAATTCTTTATGCAGCGCCGCCTCAGGCGGGGAGGGGAATAAGTTCTTCAAAAGGTTGGGTTTGTTTCAGTAAAGTGCAGTGTGAAAGCAAACTGGGACCGGCTGGATGTTGCAACCCCCCATTGTACCGAGTCTAGCGGTCTATTAGATGTGAAAACGACCTAAATGTGTTCGTTTAATACACTACTGTTTATGCTCGATCATCATCTTTGGCTACTTAGCAAATGCACAAATGATTCAGGGCCTGAATAAGGTGGATTAAGTATTCATGTGTTTGCATGCATGTTTCCATAGAGTGCACTCTTCATTAACACTGCATGCAACATCCTGCGACACACTATGGGCCTAACCTGTCAATATGTTTCTGCGGCAAAGTCAGCAAGAGGTAATTCTTGTATATTTATCGCATAGGTATATTGAGTGTATTCTAATGCAATTGACTTCATGGCGCGCTTCAGTGAGTCTGTGGGCGGGCAGCTATGCAGACAAGCCAGGAGGACTGGATGTAGGTCAGGCCATCTTGATTGGTGAGATGTGTTGCATGGTGTTGGCACAGAGATGAAGTGTCCTTTGAAGTGTTCGTTGGAAGCATTTTGTGTAATTATCCTGTCATGAGAGGGACTATAAGCCCGAGACTTCATTAGGCACATGCCTCCCGCTTTTTCATCTTTTCTCCCCCCCAAAAAACCCCCAACAACTAATTTTTATACAAGTGCTTTAAAGCCTTGTGATGAACGTAGGTACAATTCGTCCTGACAACTCACTAATCAGAGGCATCATTTCAAACTTAACCACATAATGGGCTTTGTTTATCCCTAGGAGAGGTGGGAGTCCTTGAGGCATGGCAAAACAACCGCTTCCTTAGCCAAATTTAAGTCATTAGACTGGGCAGACTAGACCTCCTAATGTATGGGAAATCTGGGGGGTTGTATAGTCGTTGAGGGTGGAAGATGGGAACAGCAACAGCTCAGCAGATGCTGCATGCGCTGGTTCTGGCAGAGCACGCTGATCATTTATTGAGGTTCTCCTTCATTGCTTCTATCTGTGTTGAGAAGCCTAGGGCCGGTAATGAGCAGAAAAAGATGGTAGTGCCACGCTACAGGGCTCCTCAGTCTGTCTGCTTCCCCGAGATAGCACTGGGATTAGGCCTGAGTACTCTCAGGTCACGCTGTTCAAATTTTTCGGGAAAAAAAAAGGTGTGCTTGCCAGACCCCACTGACCAGTTTTAATGACTTGGTAGTTTTGACTCTTAGTTTTCATTAACAACATGTTTTGGTGTAGAAGGCCAGTGAAGGTGTGTAACGGTTGTAGGTTTTCAGAGCGGAGCAGGCATGTGCGACCTGTACAGGAGAATCACTGTGGCAGGGAGAACACAACTACAGGAGCCAGGTCAGACAATCCGCCGGTAAATCCCTCACCCAGACACTTCACGTTCACACTGCCAGTGTATCTAGACCAACAAATAGATAAGCAGACTGCACTTAAAAAGGGGCAGGGAGATTATTTTGTCTACAGTAGTGAAGCTGATTTGTCTACTCTCATAATTAAATATGCACAATGTAATATGGTAACATTTTAAATTCTGAGGCATCTGCAGCTATTTGTAGTAAATCAAAATAAAAACACAAACTGCGATGTAACGTAGTGTAATAGACTAATTACAGGCTCACGCGGGCTGTTTATGAACAAATAATTCAAATAGTCGAAAATGTATTCAAGCTGAATAGAAAATAGAAGATGGTAAAAGCTGATATCCTTCATATAATGGGAGGACATACTAAGGCAATTTTGTCTCCGGTTGTACGATGATGCGTTCATTTGTAATGCGTTCTGATGCCAGCTGTGAACTTGCTGCAGCTTCCCACTCGTCCATCAGATCACCAGAATAATATCAGGTATGAACAGCACATTGTCCTACATAATATGTAGTGACACAAAGCTGCCAATAGCTTAATCATAATTAAGAATGAATGAAACAAATATTTTGAAGTAGCCATTCCCTTCAGCCAACAAGTAGTTTTTATGCTTGTGTGAAAAAAAGATCCATGTCTAATGACCATGCAGATGATACCACCTGCTCTCTGTTTCTAATTAAAAATCCTTATTTTTGGATTTGTGTTATGGCTCCTATCACGGTATTTCTTCCTGGGCTGGGGATGGATGATATTGGCTAATGACAGTTTTCATGCAACAGTACTGGATGCTATTTCACAATTTTGGGGGTGTAAATGGATTTCCACACCCCCAAACATCTTGAATAACATGCCAAGCTGCCAAAAACTACCCCAAGGGCAAACCCTTTTTTTTTTTTTTTTTTATCACAGGCGAACATATTTTTACTGTTTTCCTGGCAGATCTATCAGCTGTTGGTAGTGAAGGGGAAAAAAGTGGAGGATCTAAGCAAAACTGAGTCTAACTTTTGACTTGTATAATCCATGACACCTTTCCGTATTCAGTTGTTGACCTATAATTCTGCACTCATGTCAACAAGTACCATCCATCCATCCATTATCTACCGCTTTTATCCCCACGGGGGGTGCTGTGCCAATTTCCGCTGAGATAGGGCGATAGGCGGGGTACACCCTGGACAGTTCGCCAGTCCATCGCAGGGCCACACATGGAGACAAACAACCATTCACTCTCACAATCACACCTATCGTCAACCAATTGACCTAATCCCCTTTGTTTTTGGACTATGCAGAAAACCTATGCACACACAGGGAGAACATGCACACTTCATGCAGAAAGGCTCGAACCCAGGTCTTAATACTAATACTTAAATACTTAATACTTAAACAGACTAGCTCAAAGTAAGTAAATGTAGAGCATGTTCATGATGCTCTAGGCATTCACAGTATTATGGTAGTTTGCGATGGGTTCTTTTTTGACATAATTTCATCAGACCATCATGATATTCAGGCCGCCTGGATTTGTTTAGTTTTTCTGGCTGCAGAATTGTCAAGTGAGTGCTTATGCCCCTTTTTCCAAGATAACTTAAACTTTCAATATCTGGCAGTCGTTCAACCATTTAGGAATTACGGTACTGAGAAGCTGACGTCACAAACATGTGATGCGCCGGTGAATCTTGTCTGTGATTGGACGGTCGTGCCGTGGAAGTCCTGAAGGCCCCCGTAATGACAATATATGACAGTATATGGCCACTAAGCTCTATGTCTCTGCTTTCTGGTAGTTTTTGAATTTTCTCTATCACAAATAGTCTAAGCGTTATGGTAATGAGAAGTACGCATGGCAGATCCTGTTGGGTTAATTTTCTCAAACAACGAATGCTATGTTGTACACAGAGTGTGTTAAGTCATAATTCCTTTAGCTACGATTTGATAACTGCAAGAAAAAAAAAAGACTGTTCTTAAGATGATGGCAACCCTCAAATAAGGGAGATTTAATCTCCCTTTCTTAATTTCTCACAAGGGAGAACACAACTAGCCCAGTCGAGCAGTAAATCCTTCAGCTTGACACTTCACATTCACACTGCCACTTTATCTACTGGCCCGACCTGCAAAGTAAGTCTTTGCTTCGAAGGCCCCAAGGAAACAAACATTTGTAAAAAATTTGTCTTCATCTATATTTCGACGCTGTAATGACATGATCTGTAATAAGTTTCAATGGAAATCGTCAAAAGCACTTTTCCTTCACAACTGATTGTGGGGTTGGGACTAAGGAGAATAAGTCAGGAAGCAAATACTAGTTGGGCCTAACATCTCTGTTTTTGTCTGTCCAGTCCAAAACATGGCACTGTCATTTTTCAAATTAAAATAGAGCCAGTTGGTTTTCGGATGTAACATGAGGCAAAGAGGGCATACTCGCAGAATGTCAGGACATCATGACGTATGGAACAGAGCTGCATATCTCACAATCATAGTGTCATAGTCAAATAGTCGCAGTCAAGTGTCATCCCCAAACATCTTTCTTTAAGCTCCTTCCCACGGTGTAACAAGCTCACGTGACTTTTGCCTTTGCTACTGCACAATCTAAAAAGGTCACATGTCAGGAAAAACATGAAGAGATTGTTTCAGTTTCTGAACAAAAAATACATGTGCTGTGCCGTTTTATAATATTTAATATTTCACCACAGTTATTTATCATTCACATAGCAACTGCAACTCTGCTCCATATGCTATAATGCATTGCACATCATCAGTATAATGAATAATGTGAGTATTTTTGCAACAGCGCTAGTTTACTATGCAGCATTTGTAGTCACACTCCCTGATGCGGTAAGACATACAGTTTCAACCACTTGCCAACAACGAAACCAATAAATCCCGCAGTGAAATCTAAGTGAATTGTCTTTGTATCGAGGAAAAAAAAGGTTTATTTGAATACGCTATGTGTTATAATGTCTGTAATAATATAATTTAGCTAGTTATTGATCAGCCATCAATTATTGACTTTATTGGGTCAATTAGTGGGTTTAAACACCAGTCTTTTCAGTGGAAATCTGTGGCTACATAGCTTTGAAAGGAATTTAGCTTCCACTTTTGGTCTTGGGACAAACATTGAGCTGAAACACGTCTAAACAAACTATTGAACTATTGACTTTGCTAGGCTGTGCATTTCAGTGCAGCACAACTGTCCTATCAGCTTCACAGCAGTTGCACCGTTTTTTTCATTTGAGCTAAACGTGGGGTTAGCTTTCATTGCTGCTCATTGTTCTCGGGCCACGGATCTGGATGAAATGTCCAGGCTGAGAAAGCAGAAGCTAACCCTACTATTAATACAGGGCATACAATCAATATACCCCTGGCATTTCTAGGTTTCCTTGGCCTGCAGTGCTTATCTTAATGGGAGTGTGCTCCCATTTTCTTTTACTGTGTGAACCCATATATCATTTTCAACCAAATATAGCTGGATCCAAACAAAAAAACAGAGAGGGAAAAACATTTACGCAACCTTTTCCTTTTGTTGTCCTTGCTGTAACTTCCTTTCTGCTCTGTTGTTGAACCTCAGGAATGCATTTGTAGATTTGGAGAATTTCATTTTTGCTTTGGTTCTCTGTGGTGACTACCAGTGAGCCAAGCAGCATTATTACAGGATGATTCACCATAAATCAAGAACTTGATCCATGGACAGAATATAACATGTGAGGGTAGAAATACTCAGTCCCCCTGCAAACTGAAATAGCAACTGCAATAAATTGAAATAGAATAGGATACTGCATTGTAGTATAAACATGCATTGATAATAAAGTAGCTAATACAGAATGTACCAAGGAAAAATGCCTCCCTCCTTTACTGACAGTGACAATGACCTTCACTCTCTGTGTTACAACTAACCCTGAGATTTCTGTGGTTCCTCTGTATCATAAATTGGTGATCATGAGCCTGGAGAGGCCCAATCAAACACTTCACTTGCATGAATTTGAACTTGGCATGATTAACCACAGTCGTGACACTTTCAGTTGTCAATGATGTATCTATTCTTGGATGCCTTTTTTTTCCACTATGTTGTTGCACTAAGCTCTTACTTGTGGCCACTCTGTCAGCTTGAACAAGTTTCCTCTGACCTCTCTTTTACAAAGCTTTTTCACCCTCAGGCCTGTGACTGTGTGTGACTCAATATCAAGAGGAGTGTGCTGTTTGAAATGAGCACTCTATTTTCCCTTGATGTAGAAATGGATACACCATAATAGGTTCCCATTTACAATGACCAGGGTGTATTTACTTTAAATAAATTCAATCGTGCCTCATGGAGACCTTTACTTATTACTATTAATTAGATAACATAATCTACATTGTTGTCCATTAAAAATATCAATTCATCATTATCTTGTGAACTGAAACACAGTATATTGTATCATTGCACTGTGGTAGAGGCAGAGGGGGGGAAAAAAAACAATAGTAGTAAAGACTTCAAGAGATAAAGACCTTTAGCTGTTGTATTAAAAGATAATTGGAGATTGAATTTGTGTACTCGTAAAATGTTTGTTTGAGCTTCTACACCCAAATGAGCTTTATTTGGTGCGGTGCTAGCAGTTACGAACCAGAAAATGTGCCCATATCTCCGTGAAATCACCCTGGCTTCTGTTGCTGTGTTCAGTGTCGTTTTTGCGCTCACTCAGTGGAGCACATCAAGGATTGTTCTCTTAAAGATATAACAAGAGTTTTTTTTTTTGTTTTTTTTTTCTAATAATGGAATCCTCCATGTGCACATACACACTGTACTATTTATTTTATTTATTTATACAAATGTATTTATGTATTAAATTATGCGGCGTGTTGAAATGTCCCTCTTTTCTTTTCTTTTTTTTTTTTTTTACAAACATCTTACAAGTCTTCAGTCATTTCTTTCTCCACTGAGAACCCCATTTGGAAAGGGTCGTGACACCTATACACTTACATTGATGGGAAGTGAAAACAGAGATCTTGAGTGATGGCTTGGTCCCCTCTTTCCCCCGCTGAAGTAGGTCACAGATATTGGCATGACTCGCTCTCCTACTTCTTTTTCTCAAAACAATTTGTCATTGCTGCCAGGGTTCTGCCATTTCTATCTGTGACAATCTGTAGGGCGGTCACCTCAGAGAGTGACAAAACCTGTCACAGTGCGTCACTTTCACTCTCTCTCTGGCAAGCGGCAGGACATCTTTGAGTCTGCAGCACCTTTATCAGATATGGCAGTTCCTAAAGCAGGCGAGTTGGAGGAGAGGAGCTGGTGACTTTACAGAGACCTATTTGCAAACAAAATCACTGGGAGACATTTCCCACAAGGCACCATCTGGCTGCCACACATACCTGCCTCTATCACCAGTTTTTCTATTTATAGACGTTCTCCTGTCCACCCACCCGCTTGCACATTGCATCTTGTAAAAAAAAAAAAAAAAAAAAAAAAAAACAACCATAATCTAACAAACTGAAGAATCTCCTGCAGGCAATCGATCATCAGAGTGACAGATATGTCACCACATCTCGTTGTAATCTGAGGATAACATCTCCCTAACAGTCTCTTACTGTTGCTTACAATAGAAATGAACAATCAGTCGGCTCCTTGCCAGACCTTATGGAGATAGCGAGGCCGACAATGACCTTCTTTGTCATTATCTAAACAATTCACCTATTTTTAGCTTTGCGGTGTTAAGGTAGTGAGCTGAGCTATGAGATAGAGAGAAGCATGCGAGTGTGAGTGTGAGAAAACTTACTGCAGTGTCTGGTGAGGCCAGATAGGGAGAGCAGGGTGTGATCTAATCTTCATGTATTCCAGGTTGAATAGTACTAAATTTGTGATGATGTGATATGCCGGTTGTCAACCACCACTGCACTATTAGAGTTATCAATAAGGCAATTAGTGTTTCATATTTGAGGGGAGGAGGCTGATTTCTCATCACGGGTATTATGTTATTGAACAAGCATTCCCTAGTGGGGGACACAGCACGCAGATGTGCACAGGCATGCTAATCAAACATTCTTCTACATTTTGATAAAGCCTGTTGTGACAATATTTCCAGAGCTTTAACATCCCTTGCTGTAGGAATATTTACTGTATATACTGTATATATGTATATATATATATATATATATATATACATACATATATATATGTGTGTATATGTATATATATATGTATATATATATATTTTTTATTATTATCAGGCTCTCATTGTGCCAGATCAGATGGGTGTGTTAATTACACTTTACCAGAAACTCAAAAATGTGTTGATTATTTGCCTGAAATAAGCAGACAATACATATATAACCCCCTCATACCACAGCTTATTTTTTCTTAAACAATTCTCTTGATTTGACTTTTAATGTGTTTCTGCGTGTGCGAGTGTCTGTGTTGTTAATTATAGGTTGGAATATTGGCAGGGAAGCATGATGGTATGTGGAGATGTTCTACCTTGCTGTCACAAGCCCTTCTGGGCAAGAGGAGCCATTAAATGAATCTTACCAATGTAAGGGGAAAAATTGTGTTAGTGCTGGAGCAGTACTTAATTGGATTATTAATATTTTCCTGCGATGTTATGGACTCTTTTTTGTTACAGTTCCTCTCCCTACAGGAGGGAAAGCAGTTGTGATTGTCCAGATAATTATAAGATGAAGACATTCTGCTGTCTCTGTCGGGGTGAACTCGGGTCACTTGCATTTCAAATGTTTGCCCAGTGACAAACAGCAAATAATTCAAACTTCAGAATGGAAGAATGTGTATTATAAAGATCACATACTGTATAGTTAATGTAAATGAGAAGGTGGCCAACTAGGAATACAGTCCATTGTAATGTGCATCATCCATCCATCAGCCTTCCTCCTATCTGCCAAATTCTGCTCTGCTATCTTGTGGGAAAAACACATAACACATTGGAATCTCTATCCGCATTCTCGAGGAGTATTAAAAGGGCCAATTACCACAGACAAATAAGCAACGTACAGTGAAGGTGAAGGACAGGAGAAGCAATTTTCCTTCCTTTTCTCTTCTCAGTTCATCTTTTGCTTTCATGCTTTATATTGCCAGTCCATAAATAGTAGGGCCATTGCACTGTGCTGTTGACACAAATTGGAAGGTGTGAAGAATGGAGATGTATTGTTCCATGTAAGGCATATTCGTCTTCTCAATAAAGTTGGCATTGGAAGGAAAGGGAAAGCGTGAAGTCAAGCGTAGCGTGTAATTAGCAGGTACTGTGGGTATAGTACGGATGCCTCATCGAGCCATCTGTGTGGAACATTTGTGAGAATCTCTGCTACTGGTCTTCCCTCGCTTCTCTGTCTTCACCTGCATTGCTCAGTGACCTTCGCCTCTATATTTGTAGTCTGCCAGCGTATTGCCTCCTACAAACCTGCGATAGTGCAAGTCAACATGATGCAATAACCAGCATTCACCAAGTCACTGTCTGACGCAAGCTCCCTCTATTTCACACACTATTCTACAAGATTCCTGGAAAACATTTGAAAAGGGCCGCATTAATAATCCATGGCTTCTGCATCGATGCGTAAATGCAGCGCCTGCCTACAAGGGCAAGTCCTTAGTTGGTCCCTGTTTTCAAAACTTCCAGGTTTTCTACCTCGCTCTCTTTCTGGCAGTCGAGCTTTGATTGATGACACCAAGAGGAGTGGTGAAATCTAAAGGCTGGATGGAGAGATAACTGCCCAGTTGAGAATGACTCAGTCTCGACCAGAGAGTCAGTCTGCTGCGGGCTGGAGGAAGAGAGGGGAAGGCAGAAGTCATCAATGGGTAAATGAGGCTGAGCAATTTGGTAGTGCATGTATTTATCATCCGACCCACATATTTGTGAGGCGAATGTCGACGTTATTTGACTTTATATGTGAAGAGAAGCATAGCTGACAGTCAGAATGATGTGACCAAACACACAGTGGGGCCTTGCCAACAGCACTCCATCTAATCAGTCTACTGTGGGAGGACAGAAAACTTGCCCAAACAAACATACACTTGTGCGGAAACATTACAATTGGCACCTGCAAAACTACAATGCACACACACACAATCCTATAAACACACTGATTTGAATACACTGTGGCACCCGCACACACACGTATCAGACACTGCCCCTTCCCCTTTCAAATAAAAAATTTCTTATGCACATATAGCACACACCAAATCAGTCTGACTGCCAGGCTGGCTCACGCTACTAATTCTGAAAGAAAACAGTGATTATTCTGATGGCAGCTGGTAGACTTATATTTATAGGCCAGCAAAACGCCTTGAAATGTGTACCGCAGCTCCGACTGCATCCCCGACACCATCACACGATTTCCCTTTCTGTGTGACCTTGGCTTTAATATGCAAAATCTACACGGATGCAGGGAACGTGCAACATGATTGAGTTAGTCATGGCCGTACAAAAAAAGCACACGCCCTCCCCCCCAACTAAAGCCCCTTTGTACACTGAAAAAGAATGTCATCAAAGAACACTTATTTTTTGTCACAAGGTGATGGTTTGCGGGTGTAGTGTGGACACTGGTGCTGGGGGGGTTTGACGGGCTCTCCCTCTTTAAATAGCCCCAGATCTAATCTGCAGACAGCAGCAGAGTTCTGACAGATCCTGCCACAGTGCCTCCTCCCTCTAGGTGACACATTATTTATTTTTTTCTCTCCTCCGCTCTAGTATTCACTCCATGGAGCACTGGCCCCTCAAGCTATTGTCAGTTCCGTTCTCCTTCTATGTCTGAAGAACCAAATGGATTTACAGGGTTTACTGTCAATCCCTCCCTTTTTCTGGCCTTATGAATGTGCCACAACTTTTCATTTCCACTGTTTTATTTCCACATGCTTCATCCCTTCATGATAACTTGACCCCTCCTCTCATAATAGGCGCCTGCTGCCGTGGCACAAGCTGAACTTTCTCAATGAATAACTTTCACAAGCGATGTCAAAATATACTTACAGTATGTCGCCCTAACATGTGCACCATAGTACAGTCTGACTCTAATTCTGTGTATTGCAAGTTTATGAGGCGTTCACAGCCATTTCAAAGACGGACAGCAAATCTGTGTGATTTGAACCTTTAACCCTGCCATTCCAGTATGTCCATTAGTAAGATGGAGAACATATTACAGTACATTAGGGGACTGCCCTGTCTGCAAATACAGTTCAGGAAGTGCTACATATTGACGTATGTTTGTGTCCACGTGAGAAAGCCCTTTAGCAAACATTCATTTGGTCAGTTGACATGGATGAGAAACACGAAGAAAAAAATAGGACCTTAACAGATTTCTGCTGCTAGTCAACACTAACTGAACTCATGTTTTGGTCTAAAAAGATACTCTGACCGAAACCATGGATGCTTGCTTGTATTAATGTCAGGGGATCAGTACCCACACATGTACAACCCATTAATCAATGAATATCGACATGCAAACAGTAGGGAGCTCCTTGTGAGAGACTGCTGCTACTGGAATGAAATGTGAGATCAAGTATGTTGACGCAGACCGTCATTTTATTATGAATGGACGCAGCTATCGCTGCGCAAGTGGAAATTCTTTGCTGCTCTCTGAGGACATAGAAGGTTGATTGTTTGACCCAAGCCTTAGCTGTGTTTCCATCATGGTGCAGTAAGGTACGGTTTGGTACGGTACGGTACGGTTTGGAACTGGGAATCCCCTCGGTCAGGCTTGCGTTTTGACTTAGGACAGCACCTTTACTAGGTAGACGGGGGTGTGTGCTGTGCCCAATGGCATTGTCAGCGAGATACGTAGCGTCACATCTTACCGGCGCAACAACAATGAACAACGACGTGGAACACGAAACAACGTTTCAAGCCGTGTATGAGAATAGCCTGCGGGTGTTGAAGAAACACCAGTCGCAAGGGAATGATGCTTTTCTGTGGCCCAATCAGCTGACTGTGGTGGGTCTACCTCCATCCATACTGTACCATTACTCTGGTACCCTTACGATAAGTGAAACAGGGCCAGTTATTTTGGTACTAATTCTAATGGAAATGCAAAAAAATGACATACCGTACCATACCGAACCTTTCCACTCGGTGGAATCACACCATTGACACCACTTCCAATCCTTTTGTTTACATGCAGGCCTGCAGCTTCACAAATGTAGTTCAACCACTCACAATTGAAACTACACTTCACTTATAATGCAAAGATCAGCTAAAATGTGGAAATGTGGAAATGTGGAATGCACAGTTCACTATTTCACAACCTGCCAAAGCAACAGGTTATATACCTTTTGAACGGTGTTATGACGGAAGTTAATTGTCAGCTTTGTGCGGTAATTGTGCTCCAGTGATGTACCGAATTACTGTTGGCTTCATCACACCTATAATTCAAGACATGAGCCTCTGATTGTGTGGAAGTGTGAAAGAAATGTATCAAAATAAGGGGATAATAATATCCAATGATGGCAGCAACTGTTTGAAAGGTTTTGCTCAAATGACCAGCATCATAGCTGAATGTTGAATACTACAGCAGCTTCATCTACTGTGAAACAATATGAGCAGCATCGCAAATATCATGTCCAAATTTCCTCAAGCTTAATCCATGATCCTATTCGTGAGCCTGTGAAGTAATTACTTTTCACCATTTAGTATCCACCACAGTAAGAGAAAACTTCAAAGCTCTGAGATAATCCTGAGGCTGTATTCTCATCACATGTTGGCTCGCGTTGCCATTTCAATGGAAGTGCCATGCATTTACATCCCTCTGCACACCACGCTGACGAGCTCGGAAATTAACTACACGATGCCACACTATATCTCGCCGCTGCATAGTGGGGACAGCAGTTGTGTGGTGTTTGCTGGGATGAAAGGGAAGGAAACGCGATATAATTTTAGATCATGCAATTATATGACGACATGTGAAATCCAATTCTCCGAGACGTTCTCTTGACCCTTCTCACTCCGTGCACGATTCATTTCGTACAGAGTAGAAGCATAAATCCTAGATGATTGTTCTGTGTTCAGAAGAACAGCAATGAAAATCTTCCTGACTCAAGTCCAGTAGGAGACAGGTAAATTAGTTTTGTTGTATTATTATGTAGATGCTGGTGCATTCTGCAGCATCAACAGGATTCAGCAGTTGACTTGTATATGTGTTTTGGTCAAGGTTATGAAAACTGAAAAAGCTGCAAGTATATTTACCCTTTATATTTGTTTTTATAAACACTCCATTATTTCCCTACAGAAAATTCTATACGCCAGCTGTTTTTTATGGCTTAAGGTGGTTGTTGTCATTCTGGCTGTCTTTGGAAAAGATTGAAATGTGAATGCATTGGTAGGAGCCCCTCCGCCTTCTTCGCAACACAATTAAAAGCGCAGTTGTTCAGGCTGGAACGTGGCCAGTTGTTCTGGGTTAATAGATGGGCTTAGCCAGATGTCTGCGAGGTGACCGCAAGCTGGCAGCCAGCTGAATAAGGCTGCAGATTGTAAGTGGACATGTACTCTGCTTCCCTCTGTGTGCAGTTGTCACTGGAGATGATGAAGCACCCTGAATCTTCCTCCTTCTCCGTCTTTAGCTCCCACATCGCCCATAATTCTAACTTTCACAATCACCCTTTTCTCTCTCCAAGGCCAGTCCAAGCATTGTGCTGACACGTGGGTACCTTCTCCTTGGCCCATGGACTTGTGTTCCCCCAGAGTTGACTGTCTCTATTGAGTCTGGGCAGTTCAAGGACTCACTGTAGCTAGCACGATAGAACAGAATGAAAGAGATGAAGAACGAGAGATGGCAGGGACCCTGTGCCTCACTGCTGAAAAATAACATTATACTTGGCTATCCACTTACTATACTTTTACATCAACATGCTCTCAAATGTTAAGTCACTGAAAACAACAATGCTTTGACCTGGAATGACATGAAATGGCATGCTAAAATATGTACATGTGCTCTAAATATTCAACCAGTGTGACCTGGTTACAGCCATTTCTTATTTCAGTACTGCTCTGCTTAGTGGTTTCATTTGGCATGTGCTCTAATTTCCAAAGGGACCTACCACCACCTTGGTAGTCTGCAGCCATGGATGTTACTCTAGAATTCTGCAGAAATGTGGCCTTATAAGTAGCCTTGAAAGCCTTCTATGCCACCACTTAAGGTAGCATGAATTATACACGTGTTCCTGTATGTTTTCAAAAAAAATCAAAGACTGGAGCAAGCTTTTGATTGACTACTTATTTTATGTTGAGCCTACACACCTCAAGTTAAGTCTGATTTTTAATGTAGTAAAACATTATTCATCAGCAGCTTTAGTCGCACAACCTACATTCAGATGCACTATGATCGATGGAGAAACACAAAATGCTAATTTTCCATCTACAGGTCCAAGTCGTAAATTATGTATGTGAATGTATACTGTACCTGCTCAATAATTTATATAGTCAAACAAATGACAAAAGTATTTCTACCTTTAATGCAAAATGGAGGGAAATCAGAAGATGCCACTAAGTCTCTGACAGATCCCATCAAAATGCATATGAAATATTCATTTAATGGATCACACTTTATTTTTATAGTCCCTTTAAGTGGCTTTAATGTGTCACTATAATGCCTTAGTTGGTTCAAATGCGACTCATAACTGTGTGAGAGGAAGTCGATATATCTTTGGGTTAAGTAAGTTTAACTTATCGTTGGGGTTACTTCAGTGGTCCAGAGTCCCTGAAGCCCAAAAGCTTTAATGCAGTAGAAATAGAGGAGGAATACAGGAGTGGAGTCTCTTGCTGCTCTGGCTTTGGCTCCATCTTTTCGTACTGGCCTGATTAGTATTCTATCTGCAGTGTAGGACAGTGATCTAAATATAACCAGTAAAAAAATAAGAAACCGGGACCCTTTCAACTCGGACAGAACGTAGCTGACCAGCCTGGACTGCTGGAGGACCAGCGTTTGTGTGTGTGTGTGTGTTTTTAGCCCCTGGCCACAATTCTGGCACTTAAGCAACACTCCGGTGTCTGGCCTTGATTGGATGCTTCTAATGACATGCCTCAATGCTGCTGACAGGGTGCTTTAGGCTCACACTTACACCAGCACAGCTCTGCCATGGTGTTGCTAGTATCCACCTCAGAGATGACACATCAAGAAATATTTATTCTCTCAAGTTGCAAGGCATTGGGGAGATACTTTAATCATTGGCATGACTAAACATGAAGGCAAGAATGTGTCTCAAAAGCACTAAAGTGCAAAGGAATAAATATGGAGTAACAGAGAATAACGTTGCTGGTGTGTAACATGTGAATGCTGCAGTAGCGTTAGTTCCTTGTTGCTCCATTGTCTCTCTGAACGTGTCCTCTGACAGCAAAGACAGACAGTGTAGTCCACCAGATACCCAGCACGGATGTCAAAGACAAAGAGAGAAAGAGTGAAGTGAATTAATATAATCCAATGGCCTATTATTTCTCTCTCTTTGGAAAACACCAACACTTAATACAGGAAATAATTCCAGTATAAAATAATAAAAGTATAAAATGGATGGAAAATACAGCCACTGGCTGTCACAAAAGTTTATAGTGGGTTTTAATGTCAGAAAATGTGGCTCTATATTGAAGTCGTTCTATTAAGAACGGCTTGCTGTGGTGCACCTTTCATCAAATAAATTCTGTTTCTAAATTGAACTGCTACTGTATCCCACATTGTTTCTTCCTCTATTGTCCTCAATATTTAGAGCGCACAGCACCACCCACAAAGTCCAACAATTTCTGCAGCAGTTCAGAGGCATGAAACACTTCTTACAGTTATTTTGACAATGTGGTGTGAGAGGAGGATAAGAAGTGGGTGGATGGGCTGAGTGACGATGTTGTTAGCAGTGCCAGTGTACAGTTTTCCTTCTTTCCTTCCATCCTTGAAGACTGTGTTTGCCTTTAATGGCTCAATGCCCCTCAAAGAGATGATACCCGAGGCGACCTACAGTTGTTTGTTTTCCCATCCTTTCCTTTTTAAAAAGGAAAATCAAGCTGAACTTCTCTCACATTATTTGTAAACCCAAGATAAAGGACACAAATCTTGAAAGAAGTACACGAGTAGAAAATAAAATCCAATTGAAGCATCTTCATGGATCAGAGGTTTTAGTATCCAGGGGATTTGATCCAGTCATCTAAAATAATATGCTTCTCTGAACAGCTCATTGTAATGCTAAACTGTTGACATTGCGGGCCTTAAACATTATTTCATTATTTAGTTTGTTTGTTTGTTCTGGGATGTAAGGCTTGGTTGCATCAGATCTTGTGTGCAAAGCTGTAGGTACAACGGGGGTTTTTTGAAACACATCAGATGTGTAACCTCTGGCCCTGCAACAAAGTTATGAAGCGAAATAAGTATTTAACGATCTTTCTCCTATGCCTTTTGGTGGTTCAAGAGCACAAAGGAGTTTGAATTAATCTCATAGACTGCAACCTTTGCAAGCAAACCATATAGCAGATCGGCTGCGTTACATATAGACGAATCCGGCAAGCCGTTTGTGTGTTTCGCCCATTACTGCGGTGGCACGTCGTCTGTCACTCTCTGCTGTCCTGCTCTGTTCTGCACAGTGGTCACGGTCACTTCTCCAAACCTGTGCCTGCTGCAGCGTTATGCAGCTGAGAGGTCTGGATATTAATTCTAATAGGCCTACTCGGTAGCAAATTAGGGTTTTAAAAGTAACTAAGCAAATGACAATGTGATGTAAAATTACAAACTCACAAAAGTACGAGTACTCCACAATGAATTACAGTCAAGTGCGTAGTTGTAATTATTTACCTCCACCACTGATTAACTCAGCTACTTGATGTTTACATTGTGGTCATCAGGTTGCCCTAGTTACGTCATATTTCACAATAACAACACATTGAGTTCATTTACTCTGTGCGACGACGGCAGCTGATGCTGATAAAGTCCCCGATCCACTTCTGGCGAACATCGCGGCCCTCTGCACGTCCAGGGAATCGATTTAGACCGTATGGCCGCAGACAGGGGCACTCTTCATGAGGTAAAGGTTTGTGTAGTTTGCATTCAGTTTTTATCCAAATTTGAAGTTTCCCACTGCTGTTGGTGCAGCCGAGAATTGCACAGGTTCTTCCCAACTTCCTAGACACCGTTGTCAAAATGAATGCCGCATAAAAAGTACAGGTAAAAGTAGAAATATACACTTCTTATGACAGCTCCCATTCAATCGCACGTATACTTGTTTACTTCCGGTACTTCACCGGATTTGTCTATATGTTTGTATGTGCAAATAAATGGGAAGAGAAAGCTTCACATTTAGCTTTCAAGAACATAAAACCCCTATTGTATGATGGTATATTGGTGAAACAATACACTGGCCAGTACTGCTGTGTCCAAGAAGACAAATTGTATCAGAAATAATAAAAAAGAGTTATGGGTGGTCTGCTGCTTTCTACCATCTTCTGGAGTTTACACTCATACATATGTATAATGCTGAGGCAGACAAGGCAAGGAGTGGGTTGAGAACAGCATGAGGCTGTGTTTTGCACTGTGTTTATCTAATTGCCTGACCACCAACAGCTATAGCCAGATTCAGATCCAGCACTAAATGTTTCCTGAGCTGTTACAGCCCCAAAGCCAATCTCCCTGGAGCCCCGCGGAGCCGTCTACCTGCAGTGTGTGGGGGCCACAGTCAACCTTTATCAATCTATCAATCAGGCAGTGACCGTCATCATGAATTTCAGAGTATCAAGCCCTTGCTACCTTTCTTGCAAAATCTGGCTGCGGAACAGTTTCCCATCTGCCAATGTTACACCCATACAATTAGACTGTGGTAAAGGGTAATAGAGCCTGAAGCACATAATATAAAGCACATGGAGTCGGTGTGATTTGGGTGCATCCGAATCAATTTTAACGGTGAACGTGCCAGATGTATGGTTCATGAGTGCAATATTTGGTTTCTTGTTTAACCATGAGTCTTTTAGATGTCACATGCAAATGTAGCACCGTCACTCATTGCTTTTTAAAAGCCAGATATGCTTGCGTCTTGTTAGATTGCTGTTATAAAAGGGCAGATTTTCCAGGTTTGAGAAAGAATGCTTCCCTAGAGGAGAAGCAGTCTCTCTTCGTGCACCATTGACTTCAGACCAGGTTTTTGTTGGTCAAAACACAATTGCTTTTCACTGCCTCAAGATACCAATGTGCCGACCCACGCCTCATTTTAAGTGCAGCACACCCATGGGCGATTAAATGGGTGCAAGTCTTTTTAGTCAAACAATGGGTGTTGTAGGGGGGGGTGGGGGGGGTGACAATTGCCTGTCCGTAACTTGCAAAAACCCATGTGTTGTGCCTGTTGTAATCTGGGGCTCATGGTGTCACTCTCTTCCAGGTATCAATGTGGGCTGCATCTGGCCAAGCAGAGAAGAGGAACTATAGTCCAGACCTGATATCAACATCTTCAATCCGTCAAAAGTGGACAGCTCTAAGTAGGTCACTTCATATTTTCATCAGTGTTTTCTTCATGTGTCATTTGTTGGAGTGACACATACTGTATGTGTTGATATTTTAGCAGTAGCCGCCAATAAATAAAATGCTTTTTGGTTTCATATGACACAGCAGGTCAGAGGTCTGCATTTACACCAAGGCCAAATGATTTGGGTGTAATATCTAATTGCAATTTGTATGATAGACATTGATATATGATTTGCTAAATATTTTCTTTCGTGACATTTCAAGGTGTAGTAAAGTTTCAGTTTACTATTAACTGTCTATTAACTAAACAAGATGGAATGTTTCCTACCCGATTGCAAAGTGCGTACATTATTTTAGAAATAACATTTTTATAAAATTTTGAATGGTCGTCAAAAGATGACGAGGAGAACGAGCAGGGTACTACTGTGCTAACCAACCGGCGTGATATTGTGACATCAGTGAGGGAGATCATGGTGTGAGTGAGCACCAGTGACACGCTTAATAAGCATGATGACTTGAGCAGTGTACTGTCAGTAGGAATGGGGCGATACCACTTTTTAGTTTTCTGTGTCCTGTACCGAGATCACAAACTCAAGCATCTACTGATACCGATATTAGTCCGAGACAGTCATTTAAGACCATTTATGAACAATGAAGCTGCTTACCACATGTCATTTCAAAGAAAAAGAGGGCTCAGCTGAAATGCTTTTGCTGTTTTTTTGTTTTTTTTACTAAATTGTGTAGTGTGTGCATAGTAAACCATGCAATATATAAGATTTTTGGATTGTATCAGATTTTACATTTGTATCTGTCCAATATCTGATCCAGTGATTTTGACCAGTATCGGAACAATATGGATTCCCATCCCTAACTGTTAAACCACTAAAGCAACTCTCAGCAGACACTTTTTTTCTCTGGTTGCACAGTCAATAGAGTCAAAAGCACCCAGGATATGCTGATTGTATGTGTTGCTAGTTTTTTTTTTTTTTTACTACTCATTAAATTGTTGTAGCTTCTAAATTTCTTCTTAAACTTTTTTAGAACTCTTGTATGAAGGCAATACCACACTCGATGTCGTGTTTATCAGCACAATTGTAATATCTGTGATTGCAGCTGTTCTGACATTTTGTACAACAGTGCTCCCTCTTGTGTGATGCTTAATTAACACCATCAAAACATTATCTACTAAAGATATGAATTCTTTCCGTCATATATTATTAGACTTATTCAATTGGCATAGAACACTCACAAATCGATTAGCAGCCTTTGCAAACTGCAGTCGACTTGAAAACAACTAATTGTTCATCCCTAGTTCACACTGTGGCCACATTTGTCTATGTTCTTCCTCAACCACCTCCAAATTGTCAGGTATCAAAAGAGTCTATTGTGAATAATGTTAAAACCAGGTGTGAGCAGGGTCGAAGGGCCACTAAATGTTCTGCTGTAGGCATCATTTAGTGGACGTGGACACCTTTGTGAAACCTCATGTTTTGTGCAAAGGTCATGCAGTCTCCTGTTCGTATCAAGTGGAAGACTAGACTTTTTTTCCCGCTCTCTGTTCTTTGCTGTTTAATTTAAATCGTCTTGAAACACGTGACTTCCCTGATGTGCATACTATTTTTCTGGACTTCAGTGACAACAAAAAGTAGAACAAAAAATCAAAAAAGTGTTACTGAGGTTCTATTCAAGACTTTGCCTGACATTATAAAATAGTCAGCAGGATCAGCACCAACAAAGAAATGAAGCATTGACACAGTTAAGATCCCTTTTGTGGAAGAATCAAAGTAGGGCATCACAATGGCAACAAATGGCAGTGAATAGAAAGCATTGTGGAAAAAGGAGAAAGAGATGGTGCACTTGTCTGAGCATAGTCTTTTCGTAAGTAGCTAAATGAGTTTTTTTTTTATTTTCTGTGATGGCTTTTTGGTAAACGCCAGCACTGTTGGTTCTGTTGTGACGTCATGTTTCTAAGTCTTAATCCATACTGCTTTGGACACTCCTATAATTAAAAAAAATGTTGACTTTAAAAGAACTTGTGTGTTTTACAAAATCACATATTGGTTACGTTTTAAATGAGCAATTTAGATTTGCTTGTACAACACTAAACCCTTTGAATCGAAAGACCCTATAGTCATTGATTAGGTTTTCTAGTTAAGCTGTATATTTGTTGACAAGTGTGTATGGCTTAAGATACCTATGAAGACAATGTGAGGTAATAACCCCACACTCACAATGATGTTTTGATAGTTATTTAAACACCTCCTGGTTTAACACGTTTATGTATGTTTATACAGCTGGCAATATACTGTGACAATACTGTGACCTCATTTTCCCCAAACAGCCATTATATTTTCAGATTCAGGCTGTTTACAATTTGATTCACTCCGGTTTTAAATCCTGTGGCAAGTATATTGGAGCAAAAAATGGGTGCAAATATGTGTATATGTATTTTTCATTTGCTATACATATGCAAAATAACAATCAAAAGACAGCAACTATGTGCTTTTTCCACTGATTGTATGCAACCACCCTCCCCCAAGTGCCCTTTCAAAATGCTATTGTAGTTTTAAATCAAAATCCAATTTGAATACTAATTTTGTTCCTGTACGTTCTGGAAATGTTGTCTCCACTGTGTGTGGCACCTTTAGCCCTCTATCACTTAAAAAAAATGATTCCTAACAGATATTGCATTACATTACATTTCTGAACGATGTTGCCTCACATTTTGCCCCGATCTAATATGCTATATAATCTGAAAACTCAGAACATTACCTAAAGGAAGCATGAGGCTGTCCAGATGGTGTTTTGTGGCTTTAAAGGCATTTTAAATTTTTTAATGTGTGCTTTTTTCTTGTTTGTTTTTCTCCCTCTCTTCATAATTTAGACTTAAAGCTATACTGAATACTTGGAACTCCTTCAAAGAATGTGTGCCACAACAAGTTTAGCTGCTCACAACCCATTTCAAATTTCCTACATCTAGGTTATGGCAAATGACATTTACTAAATGTAGACCAAAGTTGTTTTTGGTTCTAATAATTGTAGAGCAAAGGTGACGCAAGATGGATATATCTGAGGTTTCTTCGGAGCAAAGGACTTGTGAAATTCAAGAATCAGTCAAAAATAAATGGGAAGGATACACAGAAGAAACCTTTCATATTCCTTTGTGAGCTCTCACAAATATGCCTTGGCTGACAACTGCTCTTCTCCGCTCTCAGTGCAGATGCGGGACTGACAGGTGTTAAATAGCTAGATCCATTTTTTATTGTTTTGAATGTGCAATTCTGGCTTATACACTACAAAGAGGAACAGCACTCCCCCTCCCTGCCCTGGGCACAGGTCCCCAGCTCTGAAAAAGAACTGCCTGCTGGCCACTTTTTCACCATGCCCTCCATCTTCTCTTCCTTTACCTCCTTTGATCCCTGATTGTGAGATATCCCCCCTCATACACATGCACACTGCAATAGACATCAGATGCACTCCTGTGCCTTATACCCTTGTACTATTTTTAATAATGTAATATTTTTGTGCTGACAAAAATCTCCATATACCAGCAATGGATGACCTGTGTGTCTTCACCCTCACCCGAATGAGAGTCCTGACTGTGCATGGGCAGACCACTCCATCAAGCTGCCCTCTTTGCCAACACAAACAGCTGATTCTAGGAGTTAGAATTCCTGCGATGACCTTGAAAAGCAATGCAGAGGTCATCATTTCAGCCTCAGTCTGCTTCACATTCTCCTCCTTTTTAATCCACGTCAGGGACTTTAAACCCAAACAAGGAGAGAGTCTAAACATCAGGTCAATTAGTCACATGGTTTGCCTTTTGCAAAGTCACAGATGCACGCAGAATTGGTAATCAACCTGAAACTGCAGACCTGGGCGCTATGATTTATGTGGTAGTGGCTGAAAGTGTAGCTTGTCCGGGTCAAAGCACAGTCACAATTTATCAATGGCCACATACAACCTTCTTCACACTGAACGGCATTTTTGTACTGATTACTAAGCTGTATATTGGCTTTAAGTGACGTATACTGTAATAAAGAACAAAATAGATTAGAATATATGTTCATCAAGAAAGAAAATGAATGCAAAGGAGACTTATCCTGTCACAAAAATCCCTTATAGTATCATAGCGTCCTTCCCACTTCAACTGAATTATCCGTGCTCACTCGTGAGGCGTCGCACAACTCTGAGTCATAGTGGAGTTGAGGACAGTGGAGAGGCTTTACTTAATCTCGGGGCACCACCAGCTTTGTTGTTTTTATGTCTGTCAAATTCTGTGATCATTGACATTTGGAATGAAATGATGCGACTCAAAGTTTGTCTCATATATTAGCAAAGTGTCAGTGAGTTTAACTCGTGCAACATGCGTGTGTAGTGCTCAAGCATGTCTCCAATAAACCTGGCGTAATAGACCGCTAATTAGGGTTCGCTCCAATAGGGTTGTGCTATTGTTCAAGTGTAGGGGTAAGTGACACTAAATACTTGATACTAGTTGAATACTTCTACTACCCGTAGAAGCATTTGTTCTTAAAAACAGCATACATGTTTCTATGGTTCAATGTAGTGATTGAGAAATAATTACACTGTATGGTCCTTATTGCAAGCCTCAATGAGCAGGGACAAGGTATCCACCGCTATAATCAGTGTCACTGAAATAGCGCTCTGCGTATAGGTCTTTACTGTTGAATGAATACAAATAGTAATTCAATTGACCTTTAAACTGTTTTTACTGTTGATGTTCAACACAAATCATAGTTAAATAAAATTATTCATAGTCATATTATTATTATGAATTAGAAAAACAACAAAAGTGTATTTTGTGTTGAATTTTGTGAACGATAGAGGTTAAGTTGATATTTAGGTAAATGTTTCCCGCTACCAATGTTCCCTTGTTTGTTACGACACCACCTATTGTTTCCTGCGCCCTGCATCACTTGATGTATGTTTGCCTTGGCCTACGCAGAACAAATGCAGAGTCTTAATTACTAGCGGTATTGTGGACACTGTAATACCATGCATGGAGAACAATGGGCGAGTAACGTTAAGCAAGAGAGTGCAAATGATGTGATGCCCGGCAAATGCAAATTCCAAGATCTCTGGCGCTCCAAAGAAAACTTACAAAGACTGGCTTGCCCAAGATCCCAAGGACAATCACTTGGCCAGATGCAGAGCGTGCTGCAAATCAATAAAAGTGGCTGCCATGGGTGAAGTGGTCAGTACACGTTGCTCTCCCATCCTAAGCTGTGTTGGCACATATGGTTCTTAAATTTGAGAGAACTGGTCCTTGAAAGGTCCTGGAATTGATGTCATTTAATGTCAACCAAGGTGTGGGACCCTGCAATGCTTAACTTTAGAAATGAAGGTAGCCAACAATGATGTATGATACCATCCTCCCCCCTCCCCCTCCCCCATCTCTGATGCCAATATTTCCATCAAATATGATTTATTTATGATGTGTCTCTCCAATCTGCACTTTGTGTCTGCAATGCAGTGCACATGCATTTTTAATAGAAATAATGTATATGCCAAATATGAAACTAAAAGTAAACATCAAAAAAGGAAACGCTGTCAAATAAACCTTCAGATGAACTTAGCAACGTTTATCAAAGCATAGACAATAATAATAATAATAGGTGAGATTCTCAGACACGCAGTCATGTGCCAGCAGAAACAGTTTCTCTCACTTGTGATCACTAATATCTGCATTCACTGGTGCTCAAACGTATTGTTAACAGCACCTAGTCTGCCCCATGTTACATTACAAATAGTAGCCCCGCAATAAAAAGAGCTAATATTTTTCACTGAAATGAAACAGATACAACACACACCCTCCCCATGATGGCAGAGGATATTAAAAGTGAAAATATCAAATGTAGTATGCACAGTTTGTAAGGAGATGCAGAGGACAGGAAGGTTATTAACCTTGGGAATTTATTAAAACATGCTCATAAGTAAATCCATCGATGAATGATAATTTTTTTTCCAATCTGCCTTTTGCATAATCATAATTAGGATTTTTCTCTCCCATCAGCACCTAAGGCATTCGGTCTTCTGCAGCCCCACATCAACCTGCAGTCTCATCCCCAGTTAATATCCTCGAAAATAAATGAAATAATTATATTTTTTTCTTTTTACCCGCTTACACTTTATGTATCTTCTACTTTGCATAAAAGTCCAAATCTCAGTCTTCATCTTCTTAACTGCACAGGTGACTGAGCCAGTGACAAAAAATATTAATCACCTCCGCAGTTTGTTGACATTATTCTGTCCTCGTCTGCTCTTAGCTGTGTGTCTGAATAATTAGCCCTTCCTCTCTGCTGTGCCTCTTTCATCTCGTTGTGCCCTGCATTAGATGGTGTGTTGTCATGCGATTGACAGTGACAGTGGTGGCAGCCGTCTATGCCACTGGCAGGGCGTGAGCTGCCTGTGAAAGGTGATTATGGAAAGAGAGAGAAGGAGGGAGGGAGGGCGCGCTCATATGGGTGCTTGAAATCCTTGAAAATGCTTGAATTTTGATGTTGTGTTTTCATGGATTGAAAAGTGCTTGGATTTTGGATGAAATGCTTGTAAATGCTTGACGTTGCTGCGGTATTGATTTCAGAACAACCAGCTATCTGACTCGATAGATAATCACATACCCATTCTAAAATGAAGACCACTCTGCTTGGATCTTACCTGCGTCTCTACGACTGATCTGCCAGTAAGTCATTTCAGTGAGCGCTGGCTGGAAAATGTACAAAATTGTATAGCCGGCTGCAAAATTGGAGTCCGAGCTACACACACTCTGATTTGTTTTTGCTCACTACAGGATAAATGATTGAGAGATACTCTGTGTGTGACAGGGCCGGCTCTACACTGCTGCAGCGAGTGTCATGCCCCCTCAAACCAAAATTTTGGGATTAGGAAAAAAAACAAACATGTTTAACAGATTAGGTTTAGGGAAAATTGAGGTGTTAACAATTACAGCAGTTGATTGAAAAGTCCTCTGAAAACACAATTTGTTAATGTCTCATCTCTCTCCTTTTTGTGTATCTGTGGCTGTGGCAGGTGAACTTTTCTGCTTGATTGGATTTGGTTTTGTACAGTTCCACCAGCAGCATCTGGGGGTCCAATAACATTTTACTGACTATCGTGATCATTTTTGTGAGCTTACTTTTTGCTTCTATCCCCTAGATTTCCATATATCCACCAAACTGGTGTACCTTTGGTTGTTAATAGTGTGATATCGTCTCTGTTATTATGGTGAATGGAAATTACCCATTTTCGTATGTATTAGAGATGCACCGAACATTCGGCCACCGAAACATTTGGATTTCCAGCCAGCCAAAATACTTTTAACACCGAAATTGGGCGTTGTGAAAAAAAAACAAAAAACAAAAAACATAAATAAATAATTGGACGTTGTGATGACGCATGCAAAAACTGCGGCCAGCAGGCGCCTGTCTATTCCCACGTGGAGTCTGTCCAAGATCAGTTTGGAACACCAATAAAACGGTGCCAACAACATGTGAGTACACGGTGGAACAGCACCTATTAAATGCTGCAAAGCCTCAAAGTTGACCGCGGACAGCGCAGATTATGAACTCCCCATGACATTCACTCGGATCCCCTGCACTTCATCGCGACTGTACTCGATCCTCGTCATAAAGATCATTTCTTGGATGTGGGGATAAAGCAGCGCATAGAGAAATGATCCAGGCTGCGTTAGATACAGAGAGGCGGTCTGTCTGCATGCACCAGGCATGCACCCTCGCTGTCTGATATATTCGATGAGATCCTCCTAAATATTTTCATAGATTCTTAATTGATTTATTATTTGAAGCATGAATATTAATCTTTATAATTGCAATGCCTTGACTTTAGTGAGGTAAGTACACACAGTTCCAGCCATAACAAAATTAGATTAAAATTTAAAGCAAATCATTTATTTTGGTGTAGTATTTCCTAATATTCGATTTTGGCCAACAATTTTCATTCCGGTGCATCTGTAGTGAATATTCATATAAAACAATACATTTTATAACCAATTGAACTGGACCTTGAAATTGCTTGATTTACATCTGAGACATATTTTACAGGGTGCAGAGACTGGTGACAGGTGTACAAAAAACATAACAAAGGCCTCTTTTTATTAGCTGAGAAAAAAAGGGGATTTTAAAAATTAAAAATTGAATGGAAAAAAAGTCATTCACCTGCAGCCTTAAAACCTGCTTCATCGGTGCTTGCTGGCTCAAAACTTGTCAATGTTGGGTGTACAACTCTTTTCTTGTATGTGGATCCTTAACAAGATTTAACACCAACAGCCAAAGTAATTGAGAAGAATATTGAGCACATTTTATAGCAAAGATAAACAAAGGAATAAAGGAACTTACGACCAGTGGTTACAGTCTCTTATTCTCTGTTTAGGCACCGAACAGACTTCCTGAGTGAACTGGTGTCCAGCTGTAATGCAGCTCTGCAATGCAGCTCTTTTTTTTATTTTTAGTGATTTTTCCATTCATTTAAAAAGTGTGTGATTTATCTGTGCAATCAGAATCTGTGTTACAAGCTGGGTCCTTAAGCTGTACATTGCACCAAGTTAGATGAGTTTCAGTAATCCCTCTTGGCCTCAGCCTCGGCCTCTATATGACACTGCTCAGACACTTGGGTCAGATATTCAGACAGACAGGCTCCTCACAAAGTGAAGTAATTAATGACATTTAAATGTTAAATGGATCCCTGTCTTGTTGGCATTAATTAGGTGGATTAGAAACAAATCCCAGAAAGAGAATCTAGTGTTTTGCCATTTCCAGAGTTCTGATGCTCACATGACAAGGTGGATTACCTCTGTATTAGCCCACTGTTCCCTTTGGGATTGTGTGATCTTATGTTCAGAGAAGTTAATGAAAATCACATCCGGCCCTCTAATACTTAGTAGGACTGGCAGATGTGTCTACATTTTACATTTACACATGAGGACAAAAAAGAAAATTCAAATTAATTTGAGCCTAAGCCATAAATATGTAGACCAATTTACCAATTTGCAAGTAATTTCAAGCTGTATTGTGTAACCTTTAAATATCAACACATTATCTGCTACATTCAAACATTGCCAAATGAGATCCGGATAGCGGTCTTTTGCTTTTGAGTCTGTCGAGACTCTCCTGCGCTGCACTCATATGACATGTTTTTTTTTCATGGCTGATGGAGGCGAGGTGCAACACAATGGCTACATATCACTAGTGAAGCAATGTGGCTGAAAATGGCAGAAGTCCACGGGGGGGATCGAAGTTTGGCACTGGATCTTTAATACATCTGGGCTATGTTATCCAAATTTGAAATACTCCATCTCTATCTCTATCAAGCCAAAACCTAAAACCATAATATTTTCTCTTCTCTAAGAGAAAGACAATCCCCCCAAAATCGGCAACCAACCGATCAATAATTTTACTTTTTTGCCAATTCACTATCTTAACAGAATATCTCATAGACTGACTTCACCATAGGTCTGGTCTTCATTGAAAGTAAACCGTCAAAACACATTTATCCAAATCTAAATTCTAAATTTTCAAAGACAGACTGATTGCATTGTACAAGAATGCAGCTGGGCTCATTACAAAAGATATTTAGTTTGCAGTTTTGCTGCCTGTATTCAAGGTAAATTAATAAAGCAAGTCTAAATGAAGTCAGTAGCTAAACTCTCCTTATTTTGTCCTTTGTCTCTGTGTGTTTTTTTTTCCTCTACACAAAAAAATGACTGGGAAAATGTACTTATTGACAAAAGACTGGAATCTAATGTATAACTCTAACTATTTCTCTAAATAGAATGGTCGAAACTGTGTTTCAGTATAAGATAAGAACAAAATTACTTTGTAAAAGTGTGTATTCTTCACATTAGGTTTTCCAAAACGGATGAAGAACATGGAAATCTTCCTTCATCATAAATTCAAGACTGAGGCTTCCTAATGAGCCATGTAGTCTTTTAATGTGTCAAACTACAACCGCCAATACATTTCTTGCTGCCTAACTGCCTTTAAGCGTCTTCCTCTTGTATCCTATAATATATCTTTGAGCTGTGGTTTATTCATGGCCTAATACCTACACATTTTGTGCTTCCTGTTTATTGTATTTAATTCATTTATATATATCCTAAGTTGCAGATGCATGGTGAGGTGTCATCTCAGTTCAGCCATTTTTTACTGGTTGAGAAGACAGAACAATAACAAAACTGGGTTGTTTTGTGATGCATCACAGACTCTGGCTTAAAATAAAAAAAAAGCCTCCTGATGATCATCACTATAGCACATTTCCAAAGATCATAGCTGGATTGGGCTGCTACACTGGTGAGTGGGTTGGCCCAAGCGTCTCTGACAGCTTTAGCAGGCTACAAATATATAACACACCCCCAAAATCAGATGATATTAATAGGTATTTCTTGTATGTCTTGTTTGCATCAGTAAAAAGTAGTAACCGCACATGTTGGATGAGACAGTCTGATGGTCTAATAGGGAGCAAGCTGCCCCTCTGCGTACAGTATGCTTTGACACAATGAGATGATGTAGCTATTCTTGGAGGCTGCTTGTGCACTACGATGGATGCCATTTTTCACACCATTAACTACATCCTACTGGTTTTATTCACAGCACAGCGATGGGCCAAAACAATCCTAAACACACCCACGAACCAGCACAATTGCAACAATTGATCGGAGCTGTTCCACCAAGTCGGTCGCGATTCTGTGCACCAGAAGAAACCATTATCTCCATCCGCCTTTCGTCTCCCTGTCTCCTTTTCTTTCTCTCTCGCCATGTCTCTTATTCACATTCTCTGTCTTTGCATTGTCTCTAAGACCCCGTTTCGTCCTCCTCAGCGCTCCCATTGCTGACGTATATGCGAAAGGGCTCTTGGTTAAAAAAGTACAAATGTGCACCGTGTAGAATAAATATATAAATCACTGCTTTAGCTGCATAGGTCAACCACAGTAGGCGTATATGTTGGTAAAAAAAATCAATGAGCACGACCAGTGCAATTTTTGGACTGTTTACCTCAGCAGAGGTCTGACCAAAAGCCCTCATTATAGTCTATGCTGAGTGCAGTGTTCACAGGGGGAGGCACGGCTCAAAGGTCCAGCTAATCCGGTGGGTCTTCCAGGTATGATGGGCTCGTCAATATGCTGGGCCTGCATCTTAAAGGAGCTCCACAGCCATGCTAGGTAAAAGAGGCTCAGGGGAATGCTTTGCATGGTGCAGTTTTATTGTATCAACAGCTCTCAAGGTTAGACGCCTCTAAAGTATTAACCCGTTATGTACCGCTTCTCTCCTTTCTTTGATTCTGCTCTCCTTTCAGTCAATGCCGCTTTCTTCGGAGTTCCACAATGGTTTTTGTTAAAGCAACAGCTTAATCACCACAATTTTTAATATCCTTTCACATGAAGTGGTTCTACGTGATATCTGTATCAGATGATGTGTAGCTAGCACGAGCATTTCTCCCACCGGGTCAAATCTGACATTCTATTTGAAATCGGGAAGCAGCGTTTCATCAGTGCAGAAAATAATTCAGCCTCTGTTTCATTCCAAGAACAGACGTATTCATGTGGAGCTCAGCTCAGATAGCAACACAGGTATGGAGGGTGTTTTGTATTCAATGAAGAATAGATAAGGCTTGAGGGGCCGTGTTCTTGTTGTTTTCCTGAGCAAAGAGAGCGCTGCTACAGGCACGTCACCAAGTTTAATTTAGGAATTTAATTTCCACACACAAAAGAGGTCAGGCAGGGAGGAACAAATTGACAGACATAGTAGGTGGGGACTTGTCATTTCTTCCAAATGACTTTTAATGAGAAGAAACCCTTTGGCCCAGGTTGAAGGGTACCTTCTTCTACGCGTGATTAAACTTTCAGAATTGCCCACTGAGGGCTTTTGCCCTGCAAGGACAGCTGGTCTGCATGTTCACAGGTCAGAAACTGGGCAAATTCCCTGCCTTAATCAGATGTAAACAGATTCTCCAGTTGAGCTCACTGGGCTGTGGTCAACTGAGCAGTAAACACGAAATACTGGGAGCCAAAGTGGCTGTTTTGTAGGGAATGATCCACCATCACACAGCTTTGTGACTGATTGTAATTTCCGAATGTAGGCACTTATTTGGACAAACTGAAAGTGTCATATCCCCCTTCCAAATTATACATATAATTCTGAGGCATGTCAAGTCACCAATTCTTCAATTCTGTTTTCAGCATGCTGGCACATGCACAGTAGATACACATTTTAATAGAGTTTTCCCCATATGTTTTCTTTTTTTCTTGTCAGAATTTTAATGGTTTGAAGAGAAAATCAATTTCATAATTTAGATTGTGTGCCTCGGTAGTGACCCATCGGTCAGTAAATGTTTTAATACTGTTTTGAAGCCCCAGTCTTTCCATAGTAAAAGTGTGAACTCATGAAAAGAGTTTGTGTTTGTCAATGTCACTGATATATGTCTGCGTCCTGAATGAAAGTGTCCCCCCGTCACCCTTCTCATGGTTAAATGTTGATGTATGCTTCCTTGGCAGTTTCCTCACTCAGCAGCATCAGCATCAGCAGAGGGAAATGCAGTGTGAGGAGAGGATACGGCCCCTGTGGGAGGAAAATAGACTTTTGATTTTGGTTTTGGTCTCCCGTGTGCTGCCTCTGGGTTTATAACAGATTTGGTTCGTAGCCTCAGTGGAGAGGAGACTGTGGCTCTTTTCTTGATGCGGTTTGTGTTGCAACTGGTTTCAGCCACAAACATGGGACCCTGCTGGCTGGCGTGCTGACTGGTTGTCAAACTGCCCCAGAGCAGGCTATCCTTTTGGATAACTGGCTGCAGCATTAAAGACAGACTTCAGACATAAAGGTGCAGTTTATAATGTCATTAATGAAGTTAATAATGAAGATTATTAACTCTTTCTTTGGCAGGTGCTCCATTTTAACTGGGGCTGTCAAAGTTAACGTGTTAATCGTTGCGAGTAATACAGCGGAGGTTAACGCGATAAAATAATTTAATGCAGTTGACGCAAGTTTATTTGCTTCTGGTGTGCGCTGACCTCCGACATGAAACCCGGAAATGAACAGTCACTTGGCTGCAGTCAGACTGAGATAGTAGCTGAAGATGGAGGGACGTGAGGGATTGTTGGGCAGAAGGTTTCATTTTAAGAACCTCAGAACCATCGATAAAAAAAATTTTTGACAATGACTGGAAGTTGCGATCCTTTGCCTTGACTGTCAATAAGAACAGATGCACGACTAATTGCTGAGACAGAGGAATTCCTCGACATCGCCAACGAGTGGAAAGTAAGTGACAAACTAACCGCTCTAGGCAGCGTAATATGCTGGCAGCAGGCGACTTCCAATTTGGACACCTACCCTGCGTGGTTGACTGTGCTTTCGTTCTCTCTCTCTTTCGTTCTCTCTCTCACTTCATCATGTCTAAGGACATTCTCAGATGGATTATTTTGTTGTGATGTTAACACATGTTCTTGTTGCATACAGGATGGCAGTCATCCATGCTGAGCTTTTATTTTAAGATTACCTGGTTGGCACTTGATAGGCCTGAGATAGAGTCGTTTTGAAGTCCCATAGTTCTGTGTTTAAAAAAGAAAGATACAATGGTGTCTGAAATGCACACTGTCTGATTGATTTAGACATTAGAAGAAAAGCAAATTTTTAACCGCGATTAATCTAGACGAACAAATTTCAAAATGTGAGATAAATCAGTTGACTCGGACACAAATGCCTTAATTTGGTTCATTCATTTACCACATGTACCAGACTATTTTCCCAAAAACAAGCCACATCTGAAAGTGAGGGATGAATCCTGCTGCACTTGCTCACAGTTAAAAACATGATGACTGTGATTTTTGTTGCATCAAAAGTGACACACTTTCAAAAACCCATGTAACTGCATGGTGGCTATTGTCATTAACAAAGCTATTACTCAGTACTAGGTCCCCAAAATGCTGACATGTGGAGGATGGATTTTCACCTGACACTAGTGTTTTTCCTGCCACCTCTCTTCTCTTGTCCTAAGGCTGAAACAGTCTCCAGCATAAGCACGAGGATGTGCAGGAAACTACACCAAGGCTCACTGATGGAGGCAGATGTCCTGAACATGCTGTTCTCTGCTGCTGCTAATTGCTGTTTGTCCAGCTTATATTCACTCCTCTCATGTGGAGCTTTAGGTCTACAAGTCCTGATTGCCTTTCTATGTTCATTTGCCTTGAGATGAGTGCAGACATACAACATTGTCTATTATGATTATTGTTGTTATCCCCCAACACACAGCCAAACCTTCCTCACTGCCTCCCTTTTTCTGTTATTTTTCTTCAGCACTTTGTTAAATTATTTGAATTTACCAAGCCATGTCTCTTGTGAACACCATTACAGCACTCCTCCATTTTAGATGCCTGGGTTGCCCTTGTTTCAGTGTTATATAATTTCTAAAGAAGGAACTACTTAACAAGTGAAATTTCTTAGTGCTTTCCAACTTGCTTCAGTGTCATTTATTTCCCATTGTTTATCCTCTGACTTTCCAAGTCCAAGGTTAACATGATACCTAAATGAATAACTTCATCTCGAGTTGCCAGTGCTGCCACTGTTATTATTACAAATGGAGTAGTTTATCAGAATATTACTTTCCACTGTCCTTCTCTTAGATCACACTTATTTTACTTGCCATACATTTTGTAATGGGAGTCAACAGTAAAACAGGCTGCATTTTGATGAGAAGCAGAGGATGAATGCATGACTGTGTAATATGCTCCATGAAGGAGCCTCTGCCTGGTGCTTATCTCTCGTCTCCATTGCGCACGGCGATGGACTAGCATCCCCTGGATGGAATGATTGTCCATTGTACAGTACCTCCCCTCATGAGTGGTAAGCAGAGACAACTACTCAAACCATTATGCCATCTGGGTAGTGAATTTTAAAGACATCACTCTTTAAAAACTCAAACCTTGTCTCCTGTGTTCCATTTTTTTGACATGTAAAGGCCACTTTTACTGAGCCGTTAACAAAAACAACTAGTTTGACTTCTCCTCAACCAAGTAGGAAAGAAAAGGTAGACAATGTAAGAACCAACATACATTTAATCAGGGATCAGTGACGGATGGACAAAAACTACCATATGCAACATAGGTGTCAAATATATGAGTGGGAATTTGCTTCTGACGTCAATTAATGACGTCAGAAAACCCCTTAAAATAGTTAAATGCATAATGACAATTCAGTGAAATGTCAGTAGAAATACTCCTAAAAATGGTGTCGATTTTTGTGCTGGACACTCAGGAAAGCATTTTTATTTATGTGGTTAAAGTTTAGCATTACCACAGGGTTGGATGAAACTGCGCTTGGTGTTGCTTGCAATGATTTAAGCTCTCTGGTGAAAATGATGAACCTATTTTCGCCATTATTTAAGAGGTGAGTTAAGGCGGTCCTTGAGGGAAGAGATATTTAGCAATGAGGATGATGGATTCTGGCAGGCAAGAAAGTAAGAGTCATGGGTGACCCTTTTCTCTCTCGTTAAAGGTCTTTTAAATTGAGGTGAAGGTCTTTGTCAAAGGACATGTTCCTGTGTGTTTTCTCTGTTTTGTCGGTACTATCACACTGGCCGTATTCATTTCATTGTCATCTGGTTAATATTGCGTGTTGATAGTTATTCAATTTGGACCCTGTGTAAACTTGGTTCAAAAACAAAACAGCGGTTGTGAAAGCATTCCTCGCACTCCAATGTCCTCAAAAATCTACACAAGACAGATTTGAATGGCTGCTGCACTAGACCACAAAGATGATTTGACTAGAAAACCTCACATTTTAATTCATGCAGAGGTACCGATTTCGACAAAATGAGCACTGCAGTATATAATGTGTGCAGGTTTGATTTGATGGATAATCACAAAATTGGGTGTAGAAAACAAATCGCTTTCCAGTTGCGACTAATCGTGTCTCGAATGTGGGGTTGAATTCTCTCTCTGGATATACTTTGTGACTCAGCTGGCTCTGTGCACTGTGAAGTGAACAAGGACACTGTAGGTATGTGATCTTGAGCTATGAAAGCAGTGCTATGAAGTACTAACACACCAGTAACTTCTTAATTTCTGGGCCGCTCCGTGCTCTGTGGTGTCAGCTTTAACTCCTTAGAGCACTGCAGTGTCTCCACTTTCCCCAAAGCCCTTGTGGGAGATAATCAGTCATTACTGCTCATCCACTGGGTTATTTATTTCACCACAGTCATGTGGCAATTCATCATTTATTTATGTGACAGTTGTTATCTATTAGGTTGTTCCTTTCATGTGGCTAAGAATGAAAGATTTAATGGAACATTAAGCTTCCATGCATCTGATGGCACTATTCTGCTTCTGTCTCTTCATCTTCCATTGATACATTCTGCAAACTCACCGGTCAGTTAATTGTAGGATATTGATACCCGTATTGTGTCCACCACTGCAGCTAATGTGATGCCTTAGCCCCTGCAATGTGTGGGATTCTGCTCTCCCAGTAAGAAAAATGACATTTGAGCCACTGTGCAGAGCCCCCTCTAATGGCGTCTGGGATAAGAATGGTAAAATGTGTTGGAGCTGGCAGAGGCACAGGCTGTGTTTTTGTTTATAAATAGCTCCAGCCAGCTTTATTCCACTTGCAGTTGTCCCATAATCATCAATCACCCCCATGCACAGGCCGGCTTCTCCTGCTCACCAGAGAGAGGGTGCGCTGTTAGTTGTGGCCTTGCACCTACAACTGTGCAAGTACATAAAGTAAAGCATGGTGAGTTGGACAGAGCTGGGACTCGGGTAGAAGGGAGGGCAAAGGTTCTTGTGGGGTTCCGGTGATGGAGTGAGTTATGGCGGCTTCACCGTAGCTGTTCGCCCACCCTCACCTCCAGAGTCATTACATACACCAACATCCACTGTTTCACCTCAGGCAGCACACACACACACATACACACACACACACACACACGGATGCATGCATGTTTCCCCTGCATCTGATCCGAGACAGTTTTGAGGCTAATCCTGTGATGTGCTACACACACACACACACACACACACACACACACACCTGTTTGCTCAGCATTTCTTTCTTTCTCTGGAGAAGCTTTGCAAGAAGAACTCACTGTTGTAAAGATAATTTCAAAAAGATGATGATGGCCATTTTATAATCTTGCAGACATGAACAAAAGTACTCGGGAAATATCCAGCACACTCAGGTTATTAGCAAATGCACACACGCAATATGTCTTTCCTGACCCTTGCACAAACACAGACATTTTTCCAGTGTTACTATGGCAGTCTGAAAAATACATTACGATCCTTAACAAAATAGTTATATAACTACCGCAGCGCTAAATCTCGTGTCTTATCTAAGCTCTGCCTGCTTCCTTTCAGCCTGGCTTTGCTGCTTTTCAGCTGCTCGAACTGAACACATGACGAACATTTGTCATTGCTGATCAGCCATTTTTTTGATAAAAGAAAAGAAAAAAAAAAGAAAGATTTGCAGTCAACAATATCCTTCCGTTATAAGAATAGACAATTGATATCTCATCACTTTCAAATCTTAATCAAAATCTCCATGCTGTGAAAAGAATTTCACACCTAGTTAAATGCACCCTCCTTGATAAGCGCACCCTCATTCTCTCCCTCCCTCCTTCAACCCCCTCCACAGCCTCGTGTCTGTGAGACGATTTTGAACCTCACCTCCCGAAGTTCCTTGGCCACATCCTTGAGCTCTTTGAGAATGCCTTCCAGTTGGTCGATTACCATCTTCATGTGGCTGCGGATGCGTTCTCTCGGGCTGGGGGTCTCAGAGGTGTCCCGGGCCGGAGCTCTGCTGAGGGACATCCTTTACAGGGTGACGTGGGGCCAGTGGCCAACAGGCTGAGGGCGTGGGGGAGCCGAGTCGGGGTCCATGTCTTTGGCTACGAGGAGCCTCAGTGCTACTGATCCGAACAGGGGCCCCGGACACGCAGGGATACCTCAACATCTTAAAAGCACCTGGGCAGCCGAAACGCCTTGCCTGGCCCACTCACTCGGCACCGGGTCACACTCTGACACTCATGCCTAGACGCTTCCAAAAATGAACCGAAAATGAGCATGGGAAAAGTCATATGCAGTAAATCCATGGAAAAAGGGATGAGGGGAAAAACGCACAGGCTCAGGCTGGTATGAAACTCTTACATAATCATGTTGAGCCAACTCATCTCATGTGTCATTGTGTGTGTTTAAAATTGTTCTTGAGGAGGAGCTATTTAAAACACCTGTCTATACAGGGAAGAGACTTCTTTCCTCGTCAGTGTGTCCTGTATGATCTCTTTCACTTGTGAAACACAGCGACATAATGGCAGACAAAGGAGCTATGTAGCATAGATAGAAAAATAGAATTCCCAGCAGTGGCTCAAATGCAAAATGATCCTGTTCTACATTATCGGTGGCTAGAGGGAGGACACAATTTACTGTCTTGCTATAGTCCTTTAGCAAGGGCCACTGTCTTTATAGAGCAAAAGGAAAAAGGGGGTATTCCTCTGTGCAGTGCGACGCTTTCTCCTCCAGGAAAAATTATTTAAAAAAAAAAAAGAAAAAAAAGATTCTCAGTACAAACTTTGCCTCACATCCATTTTCTTTGAAAATGATGACTTTATCACGTTGTCCTTTATTTCTCTCCTATGAAAGTGAGAAAGGTAGGTGTGGGCTTTTGCACGGAGCGTCCAGTATCTCCCAAAAGCAGGGCTTATTCCAGGAGGCGTGGGATCGGAGTGAACTGATTTCTAAGCCAGCGGAACGTGACTTGTGATGAGAATTTGTGGAGGGATAACAAAACGATCATGGTATCGATGAGCCACAGTTACAAAGCGGGCTGGGAGGGAAACGAGCACCTTCTTCTGGAATTTGGGTGGCAGCTCTTCTTAAGCAACAGTGCTTTCCAAGTCCTCTCACAAAACACTGACCCCCAGCAGTCCACAGGGGTGTGCCCAAAAACCAAGGGAGCGGAAAGAGAGAAGGATTATCTTCTCATCTTCAGTTGTTGCTAAGGGAACCCAGTCTTCCTCCTTGTGCTGTGATTGGATAATTATTTTATTTCTTATCCATGTAGTATGTGTTTTTTTTCCTCTGGACTCTTTTCAGAGAGGCAGAGAGCTCTGTGCCATCCAGTCGGATGAGATAAATCCCCTGAAAGCTTCCCAGAGGAGCCCCAGAGAACAAGCAGGGGGGAGAGCTACTTGCCTAATCCAGGGCGATGCCACTACCACAGGGTGTTTTGGCCAATCACACATGGCACCTGGACAGATGGGGGGAAAAAAAAAGCAATCACTTATTCTGTCCTTTCTATTCCTCCCCGTTTCTCTACTTCACAGAAGCAGGAAAAGAGTAAGGGAGAACCAGAGATGGACAGGAATGAACTACTTACACACACACACACACACACACACACACACACACACCCCTTTCCTGTGCATCACTTTGCTGTTGCTATGCCCTGAGCTCACTGTCCATGCACTAAGATCGTTGAAGCTACACACAACCCAATCTTTAACAGCTCCTCTGTCTCTCTGTCGCTCACACACACACGCACACACTCTACTTACTGTCTTGACAGGGAGAGGGAAGCTTCTATTAGCGGGGATATTTCACTCTGAGGCTGTGGCTCATCAGAGGAGGAGTAGATTTTGAGGACGAGGCTGTGGAGGAGGAGGAGGAGGAGGAGGAGGAGGCAGGCAGCATGAGATGGGAGCAATGAATGGCCCTGATAGCACTCTGAGAATGGAGAGAGGAGGCTGAGGATGACTAAGAGCTAGAGCAGTGAGGAGAGCTCCTGCCTTGGATTGTGATGCTGCTGCAGCCGGTACCATCACTCAGATCGCTGTGCTGCCGGAAACAAGCCACCCGTCATCGCTGGCAGCGTTCGCCTGCATTGGGAGGCAGCAAACAGAGCGGCAGTTCTGCTGCTGTAAAAAAAAAAGGAGCTTTGTGATTCCAATGACAGCCTCTTCTGCTCTGTCAATCTGCCTGTTTTTATCGCACTACTCCCTTTCTGTCACTCTCTGTCTCTGTCCCCGTCTCTCTGCCCCTGCGCCCTCACTGTGTCCTCTCTGACTGCCGGATGAAGGGAAGCTGATGCCAGAGTTTATCGTGGGGCTCAGGTTCCTGCCAGCACCACTCGACTGCTCTGCTCAGCTCTGTGGAGGAGGGGCTTTGTGCTTTAAAGGCACAGTGAGTTGCACAGTCCCTCCTGTGCCTCGCTCCTCTCCCGTCTTCTCTCTGCTGGCGCCTATATGTGCCTCACTCTACCTATCTAGCCTTTGTCACAGTTCTTTCAAGGGTGTTAGCTCTCCCTTAAATCAACGTGAAGACTTTCTCTACTGCCAGCCAAGCAGCCTCTAGGGTCTCGGTAAATTATCAAAATTCCTGGGTTGTTGCATCATTAATATACAAAGCAGGTTGGTGCTTGATGACCTCATCTGACTGAGAGACAGAAATAGGGAGGCAGGGCCAGAGTGACTTTTCCTCTCCTTGTCCTCTTCATCAGGATTTTGTTTTTCAACACAAGACAACCGGAGGTGTTTACCCTAATATGAAATTAGTTTTCTAAAGGAGATAATGGAACAGTAAGATAAATTCACAATGACAACTTCGTGAGCAAAGCACACAGTTACCAGGGGGGTTTGGCAGATTACTGTAGTGAACAGCCAGCGGGTCAATGCATTCTTTTGCATAATTGTAAAGAGAAAAGTAGAGTGGGTTAAAGTTAGACAGGCCCTCTACGCAGTCCTCTGTGGTTTCTGCTACCAGGATCGCAGATGCTCGGCTGATGCTCGAAGGCTAATTGGGGGAATACTCTGCTGTATAATTCTTTGATTAATAAATGAACAAGTTTTTTTTTTCTGTTTTGGTTCATTTTTAAAGAAGTTATTTGCGCATAATCACGCTGTGTTAGTACTTGATGTTTTACGTGCCACATTCCGATGGACAATGATGCTCTGTGTGGAAGACGGAAACTGCCATGTGCCTGCGTCTGATGATGCGGCATCACACCTTCAAGATGCTGCTCACAAACTGTTCCCTCTCAGAAACAGGTGTCCTGGACCCTGTTTCTTTTCTAGCCTCACTTTACTTTTGTCCGTCTGCACATATGCGAGGCTTCCATCTCAGTTTGCAACACGTTTCTCTTCTCCCCCTCTTCATTGTTTTCTGTTTTCCTTGACATTGCAGAATACCTCCTTTGCTTGGATATGCATGGCATATTTTATTGAACTGTCCCCGAAAGAGAGAATGTATACTCGATGACCTCTTAGTTGAGGAGGCCCAGGTGCACAGCATAGATAGCACTATGTCAGTGATGCCTTCGATGGGAGGGAATTGGAATATCTTCCCCTGTAAAATACATTTTTTTTAATCCTAAGGTCATCTTGACTCGTGAAATTCACTAGGCACCTGGAGTGGGTCCAGCAAAATATTGGTTCCACTTAATATTTCTGCCTTGGATTTATTGTGCCATGCCATTTATGGAGACATTTTACAGAACATAATTTTTCCTTTCTTTTTTCCCAGTTGGGCACAGGCTCACAAACAAGCACAAATATGCATAAACACACTAATACAAACACACTAATACACTGAGGCACACAGATACTCTGAGTACACACAAATAAACAGCAGGCTGGGCATTTCGATCCAGAGAAAACTACATTAGTAATTTGGTACCATAAGAATAAAGGCTGGGATAGATTTTAGTTGGCTTGCTTTGTTTACCTCCCTAGCTGTCATACTCTCACTTATCTGATAAACAAAGAAGCAGTGGTTTCCTATGGTTTCTGGGTTCATGGCCACTGAAACGAGATGTGCAATGGATTTATTTTTTATTACTAAGTAGAGAGAGACAAACAACAGCGATCAATACAGATACCCCTCCTTGTGTTTGCACTTCATGCATACAGTATGTGTTGGGGCTGACACGATTCCTCGAATAACTTGAGTCATTTGAATGTAAAAAATCCTCGCGGCGAAAATGCTTCGCATTGAGGCGTTGAGGTTTGACTGCTGTTTGAACAGAGCTCTGCGTTTTGCTCGGAGGACAGGGTGCCAGTAATGCCACAACATGTTGAATGCCAAATGCAGTCATGCTGGCAAAGACATGCTGTGCATTCCTGCAACCTTAACATCGTCAGAGCAACTGTTTTCTGCAGCGGGAAATATGGCGTCAAAGCACAGGGCAAGGCTGACGGCTTTGACGGACAGTAATCTCCGAGCAGTGGACATGGTAAGGCACACCAGCAACAACAATGTGATATGTACATCTGTTTCAAAGATCATTTCGGAACTGCAGGGAAGCATTCAAAGTTTCAGTTAAGATAAAGACAGATGGCTGCTTTTTTTTTTTTTTGTGGTTATTCCTGTAACTTTACTCAAGTGTTTTAAAGTAAGGCTCATGATTGGCCTGAGGAACTGGTTCTGAAAGTGAAGATGCACAACCTAAAGGCAATGGTTATTGTGTAGTCATATGGATTAATATATTTTCAAACAGATATAAATAGTTTATATCTGTTTGAGTTTTCAAATGTTATTTCAAAGTAATTTATTCATATATATATATATATATATATATATATATATATATATATACATACATATATCTGTATATGTATATATATTTATTTATATATATCTATTTATTTATTTATAAATATATATATACATATATACATATATATATATACACTTTAAAAATCAAAGTCCAAAAAAAAACAAAAAAACCTGAAACTATGTATATATATTTATTTATATATATCTATTTATTTATTTATAAATATATATATATACATATATACATATATATATATATATACACTTTAAAATCAAGTATGAAACTATGTATATATATATATATATGTATATATATATATATATATATATATATACATATATATATATACACATGTATGTGTATATATAATATAAAAATAAAATGATGTAAACTATTTAAAGAATCCAGTTTGTTATCTGTGGTTTCAAAGTATTTTTATCCTCTATTAATTGATGGAATACTCTGTAGAATACTCGATTAGTAAAATAATCAATAGCTCTAGTATGTTTGATTACACAGAGGACCAACTTTAGTGCATTTTGTATTATTTTTAAGCAGGTTCACTCAAGTGATGCCAATTTAATGTGTAATAGAAAATCCTTGGCAGTAGATGATGAAATAAAAGATGCCGCCTGTCATCCAAAAAGCTGTTGTTTGTTTAAAGCCTGACACTGGTAGGTGAATATCAAAGTTGCATGAGAGGAAATATTAAACGCATATACTGACATATTGGGAATGTGCTTAATAAGTGTCCTGCCAGACAATAACAATCTATTGTGTGTACAAAACAAAAATTGGAATAAGTATGGACACAGAACCATGTCTTCTGCAGTGGATTGTGTTGGCTCTGTTGACCATGTGTTCTTCATGTCCTCCTCCTTCTGCAGTGTTCATTTTGTTTGTGCCATACACAGCATTGGTCATTTACCCATTTTGAGCTTTAAGGCTGGAATGATTTGCATAAATGTCTGACACACATCCTCACGATGTGCATAATTGATAAATGTGTCCTTTTCTGTATTGTAGTCGCTCATTCCCTGCAAAGTGACTGAGACATAACACCTCAGTATGTCTGAGACTTTCACATAATGCAGCCTTGTTTATTTGAAACAACACTCAGCATCCAAAATCTGTATGCCGGACAATTCAAATCCTTATAAGGCTATACATCCCGCAACTAAATTTGCCAGTTCTTTAAATGTCAGCTAGATTTGTTTTTAATATTTAGCCATTGATATATATGAGCCTCAGTATCGTCTATTATCCCTTTAATCAATTTGTTACAATATGCTTTTCCTCTCCTGGACATTGTGTGGCACTAAGGTTTACTTAGTAATTTTTATTTTAATATTTACTTATTTTTTTCTATTCAGTTTATTCAGAAAAGCTGCACACAAATATTTATTGTTACATGGCAAGGTTCCTGTGTGAAGGAAATCACATAATAAAATATGGCACAATCAAAGGATGATTAATGGCAGTTTTAATACAAATTCAACACATCCCCATGAATAAGTGGTAAACTTGGCAGTCACTTCATGTTGAGCATTATTTATTTAAATCTATGAATATTCACATAACTTCCACTGATAAAAATTACGCTCACTAAGAGGCTGAAGACTTTTTCCATAAACTTCCTTTTGGTTGAATTATTGGCTTTTTTGATGACTGCGGGCGAATGGTGATCCATGACCCAAGGAAATTTGAGGGCACATTTGGCATCTACAGCATATATAGCCAAGCACTGACAATGTGCTCCATTTACAATTTCCACTTGTGCACTCGACTCCACACAAACACCAAGGAACAGCGACCTCAGAGGCCCAGTCTGTCTTACATCGACACCGTCTCTCCTCTTGCCTGTCTCTTGACCTTTTGATATTTCAGTCTTGTGCGTCTGTGTGTGTTTGTTTTTTTCCAGCAGTCATGCAGAGGAGCAGAAGCTGTCTCAGACCATAACACCCGTGATGGATCAGTGCCCTTACACAGTGAAATGAAGCTCAAGTGTTTGATTGATTTCTCATTTACTTTCCTCACCAGTGGTGGAAATGTGGAATGAGCATGCAACTGTACCAGGGCCCCTGGTGTGAGAGGGTCTTTGTGGTTCAATTTTCAAGAGTGGTCCTATATCATATTCAGGACATGCTTTTGAGGTGAAATTACTAAGCAGACCTCTGTCTTTTTATTATGGATCAATGCAGACCTCAGTAATTTAGAATTTGACATGGTGACAGAACAGGGAGGAAGGGGGTTGCATGTATCTCCCTGTATGCACCACAATAAAAGGAAGTCTAAGTCTAAGTGGAACAAGGTGATGTTTTCCCTCCTGAACTCCCTTTTTCAGAAAAATAGCCACACAAAAAATTGAAGTTTATTTTTTTGGCCTGTATTATGAGTGGCTTTTGATGATCTTGGTATCAAAATAAAGGTTTATGTGCATGAAACTTTAATTTGATTGCAAACATCAGTCAGGAAGGATGCTTAGTGTTATGTTTATTTAATTATTATATAAGGGACGTCACAAGAAAGAAAAGGATGCCACAGGATTTTTTATTTCCCACATTCTTCACTATCTCAAATTTAATCCACAACTATTCTAAGCCTGCATCCCGGAGAGTCACAAAAACACTGATTGCAAAAGCAAGAATGTCTGTGTCACAGGCCTTAATCAACACAGATGTGTTCTGTTGCTCAACTGCACAATCACCAAATTGCCTGGACACAACATCACAATTCTGTAATTCCAAAAGCTCAGTCTTGTTGTTATTGTGTCGTAGAAATCATATGCAGTTAGTTAGTGCCTTGGTTTTGTCTGCTTTTCAGGTGGTTGGCGCCCCAATAATATAATGGTAAGGGAAACACTGACTAGGATGCGCAACAGTTTTTGTGTCTGACTTGAGAAGGTTTTTGCACTCCTGAAAAGGGTTTCCCAGGTCCTTCATCACACCAAATACCTTCTGGACCTTCTGTGAGTGGTTAGTCTGCTGTTCATGGGCTTGACCACTGGCCAAGCCAGAGAACTCCTTGTGGACAAACACAAAAAGAAAGTAATGACACTGCTGTTCCAGAGCAAGCCACCCAGCCTCCATCTGTCCACCTTGTAGCAAGGTATGAAGTAGAGTTGCAACTAACAATTCATTTCATCATCGCTGTCGATTATTTTCTCGATTAATCGTTTGGCCCATGAAAAATGTCAGAAAACGTTAAAAAAAAATGTTGATCCGTGTTCAAACTTGGAAATGATGATGTTCTCAAATGTCTTGTTTTGTCCACAAACCGAGATGATTCACTTTTAGTGGTTTCTTTGTTGTATGGAGCAAAGAAACCGGTAACTATTCACATTCAAGAAGCTGAAACGATCAGAAATCTTGTTTTAATAATGAAAAAAGCTTCAAATGGATTAATCGATTATCAAAATAGTTGACAATTAGTTGAGTCATCGATTAAGAATCGAGTAATTGTTTCAACTCTAGTATGAAGACACCTGATCACAGCCATTCCTATGTGGAGCCCCCATGACAAATGTATGCTCAGCATACAGTTCAGCCCATTGCCATTGGACTTGTTCGGCATGTAAATAGACTGACTGGTCTGCTGTGACTGTAGGACAGGGACCGGATCTGCATTCAGATATGCAGTAGCATCTCTGACTTTGTCCATGGAATATTTCTCAAATCTGAAATTGATTATAACATGAATTTTGTGGACTTTGGGCCACTTTGTCAAATTTAAATTTCATCTTAAATTTTGACCAGCCACCAAATTGAAATTGTATTTGCACCGTTGAATTGGTCATGTCTAAAAACAAATAGTTTGATGCTTAGATCATTGGCACATGAATTCTACCCTAAGTAGACATTTGATGTGGCAGCCATCTTAAAATTTTTTTGAGATGGCTAATTGGCTTTTCTGAAAAAGTAAGCCTTTGCCATTGTCCATGCCAAAATTGGTGCTTGTATCACAAAGTGAAAGACTCTGCTGGATAATTGACTTAATCTGCTGCACGACTGGGAACTAATCACAACAAGTCAACACGAAACACCTTGAATGAACATAACTGTTGAGATAACTGTGGCATCAACCTCAAGGATGACGACTACCATGCATGGTTTGGCCCTGCTTACTGTGGGTGGGTGTGGTTTTCTCCTGCTGTTCTGATGCAGTCTCAATAGACATGGGCACAGACAAGACACGCAGTACTTACCATTATACATACTTTAACTGCCTCGAGGGTGAAAAGCCCAGTGGAGTGAGAACTCTGAATGCATAAACATCAATAACAGCCGCTGGTTGATGCATTGCTTGTTAATACATTAATCGCTGTATCTAATAGAGAGAGTGCTCGTGTATTGTGTGCTGGCTTTGTCAGTCAGGTTGAAACAACAATTCAGTAAACGGAAACCTTTTCTGAACATTAATCATGACACACACAGTGGGTTAGGGGATTAGCTTTGATAGCACATTCACCCTGATTACAGTTCTGCATGAGCTGCTAAGAAATGTTAAATTCATAGCATCAGTGGGAAATAATATTTGCATGATGAAAGGTGGAAGAAAATGTGCATTATCAAATATACATTATATCGAATCAAAATCCAGTCTTTGAACAGGAAAATAAATGGATAACGTCAGCCGAGTTATTCGAAGCTGTGGTCATACAAGATATATTTGTGTTTAACTTGGCAAGCAAATGAATACAAATTAGAGTTGTTATTCAAGCTGTCTGTAACATGTTCAGTTCATTTGTAAATGTTTCACCGTTCAAGCTTTGTAGTTTACAGAAGTATTTAGTTTATGCTGGAAAAAGGGCATGTCAACACACCTGAAGGTCAGACCCATTTGAGCAAAAAAAAAGAAGTGAATATAACCAATCATGTTTGAGGACCAAGAGCATCATCTCTGTTTCATCCACGCACAGACACATATGATGGGTGTATGTGTATCTGTGTGTGTTTGTTTGTTTACTGCTGGATACAAGACTTGCTGATTTGCAGGTGTTCCTATTATTCTCACTCTGCCGAATAATGAGCAGAGCACCCTTTACACTGGCTGTAACAGTTGGCATCTCTTAAACTGGCACAACACTTGAGACTGCATGACGGAATGAATGTCACTCGGAAATTATTATCAATATTCCTCCAGTCCAGGGAGAATTTTACAAATCCTTTTTAAATTACGCTTGGAATAAGACATAAAGGTTCACATTCACGCACAGATCAGACAAAACTAATCCAAATCAGCATTTAATCCCATATTAAATGCTGATTTGGCATCTATCTATTTATCCATCTATCCATCTATCTCCTTGTAGGGGGGTGACTACTTGAAGTTCTAAGTAGTCACCCCCCCTTTAACCCTGTCCTTCTCTCAGATGCTCAGTCAGAAGTATCTTTGGTGTGATGTTTGCCAAGAGCGATAAACAAGTGTAATAGAATGGCAGAGAGGTGAGCTGAGATAGCCGATTGTGCATCTCCCATCACTGCCGGCTCCCCCGTTGTGTGCTAACAAGCCCAGCAGCATCATTGCAAATTCATAACGAGTCAAACCAATGTGGGTCATCTCTGCCACTGCTACGTCTTTCTCATCGCTCCTCCTAATCCACCTTTTCCCCAACATACTTTTTTTTTTTTTTGGTCTTTCACCCGTTTGACCTTGTCCCATACGTTATTTTGTCTTTGCTGCAATAAAGACAGTAGTTAGATTTGTTCTTCCTCCTCTTGCAAGCACCTCGCTCAGTGGTACAGTAAAATCACCACTAATGTACCTGTCACCAGTACAAGCAAGGGCTCAATTAAAGAGCGCACTCAAGAGTAGGATATTCTGGAAGAAAGATTCTTAAAAGCAAGCTTTTGAGAACTGCTGGCATTTCTTCATGTGTCAAATCAATTTGATATGTTCGTCCTCTGGGAATTTAGACATTCACTTTAAGAGAGCAATGTGCTGCTGTTGTGATGGACCTGTTATGTAAATAGAGCTGAAATGACATGACAAGGAAAAAAGAGAGAAAGTATAGTTGTATCTATATAACATTTGTATTGATTATTTGTGTTGACTTCAAAAGTATATATAAAGTCTAGCTATTTATACCTTCAGAGAGCTGTCGCGGACGTTGTAATGCATGTGTCAGTTGTCGGCGTAAGAGCTGCAACACAACAGACATGTATTAGTTCTTGACTATGTACTATGTTTATCAAGTTCATCCCAATTGAGTTCTGCACAAATACCTTGTAAATAAGACATAACGAATCTTCAGATCGTGTGTCAACAAAGGCAAATGCTGTACACGAAATGCACCCCGTGTATCCTCATTACCTGCTGTATGTCTTTGCAGTGATACAGACTCTAACCCTTGAGACAGTTTTCCCTAATCAGCATCGACAAAATCCTCACAGTACATCAGACCCAACCTTCAGGTGCTGGCTAATGATGCCTTTTTAATTCCTCAAGAGGAGTCATTAGTTAAGTCAGATATGTATGGGGGTCTGAAAGAGAAGATGCATTCAAGCAGAGAATGGGAGGATTGCTTAAATAAACGTGCCAGTGAAAATATGAATATGAAAATGTACTGCGATCCAGGGGCTGAATTATTCAGCTCAGCCCTGATGCCTAGTGTCTTCTTGTTTCATGTCATTGCCTAAGGCAGCCCAAAGCCATGGTCTGGGATCTCACTGAAGACACTACAGACGAAGACTGCTATTCTCTACTTAGCGCTTGCACAGAACTAGTCAAGATCTGCTGAAAGGATGCAGGCAGCTATTAGTGGAGCAGTGCCTTATGATCTACTTCAAAGTAAAGCCCCTGCTAAGCTTTTTTGTGAATGGAGAGCCGTGTTTTGTAAGGAAAGTTCATATGATGTTCAAATGAATGGGTTTGAAGCCACTGAAGATGATGACCTCTAACCATCCCAATAACCATCCTGCAATACATACATATACCACCATGAACAGAAGGGAGAGTACTTTTTTTTTTTTTTTACATTATAGATGTTTAAAAATGCTGAAATCATGTGAAAAGACAGATTTATATATAACTGAGTAGTGCAGTTAGACTGTTATTCATCATTTTTGTATTTGGGGCCACTGATGGATAGATGGATGCACGGATACTGTACTTGGCTTTCCTAAAACAATAATATTACAAAAAGAATGTGCACATACCTCAAGTATCAAGTTAATACACCACCTGCTACCTACAGTTTGCAAGCCAGCAACACATCTGTCCTGCCAAGCTTTACCAATTAACATTTTGTAGGAATGATGACATAAGGAAGCGGTCCGTGTATTTTGCCATGTTAACCTCAAACCACCCTCTTATACCTTCCTGTATCTTTACTTTTTATCTCATTCGGTAACATTTTAGATTAGGGAACGGATATTCACCATTAATAGTTGCTTATTTGCATGCAAATATGTAACATATTGGCTCTTAATTGGTCATTGTTAAGTACTTATTAATGCCTTATTCTGCATGGCCTTATTATGCAAGCAGTAAGCCATTCACTAAGAGTTTTCCCTCAATAACCTCGGAATTATTGCTTATTAGTAGTAAGTAAGGAAGTTCTTGATATGCTTTGAGATCGTATGGACTTTATAAGGTGGGAGTATCACAAGAATAGTTATTCTCCCTTACAAAAGTACAGGGATAGACCAGAACCAATTGAATAAAAACAGCTGTACATTTATATCACAACACCATTCAACTTTGATTTAAAATTTCTAGGAGGATGAATGAAACCCCCAGGAAATCTATAGCGCCATCCCCAACAACACAATTAATGTGTGCATGTTGCCTGATGTGTTCATTATTAAAGTTTGCATAGCCAACATGGAGTGAGGACATCTTATTTTCCTCTTGTGTAATGTTATCATCACCTGCTAAACTCCATACACTGATGATTGTTTTGTCTCACTGTGTAACGTTATAGCTCTTGCAGAGATATTAGAGGTTTTTTTTTTGGTTTTTTTAAAGCTTTTTTGAAGGTGGGAGATCACATTTTTCTCTCATACCTGTGGTTAGTTTGGTTTTCGAATTAAGTGCCTGAACACTTTTAAAATAAAACTAAACTGAGACTGCTTACAAGAGGTTAGTGTCAGTGTCTGACACATCCCCAGGGTTTCAGGGGAGAGAATACTGATTGTTTTCCTCCGAGTATGAGTTGTGCATGTATCTAGTGGGTGAAGTATTGTGTGCTGTTTGTGCAGCACGTCTAGCTTACATGTACAGTACTGTGCAAAAGTCTCAGACCACCAGTGGCTTGGTTGTTTTAGCAATGTTAAAATGACCATACTGTATAATTCTTATTTTTGAAATCACTTCATTGGAATACACCCAGAAAATACTGGAAAAATCTATGTCTAAAAATCTTACTACTACTCCTACTACAGGTTAAAGTGTCAATCATTTAGTCGGGATGCACCAATTACCAATTCTGTACCATTAGTTTCTTTTTTATCTGACTTATGGCTTGATCTGTGTGCACTTACCTCACTAAAGCCAAGGCATTGTAATTGTCGGACCTTACGGACCTTGTTTTTGTTTTCACTCAACGTTTTTTGTGTAGAAGATGCTTCAGTGCTGCAATTAAGGGAATAACAGATGCGTCAGATGAGCTGATCTCTTTAGTTAACACCCTCAAAGGGGGTGAGAAGAGAGAGGGTGTTCTCTGGTCTGAAGTGAATGTCGCGGGGAGTTCATAATCTGCGCTGTATGCAGCCAAGTTTCGCTTTTACACAAAGAGGCTTTCCAGCATTTAAAAAGGTGCTGTTTCACCGTGCACTCACATCTTGTTGGAACCGTTTTATAGGTGTTCCAAACCGATCTTGGACAGATTCTCTCTTTCGGTGCATCGCTATCATATCGTGTAACCTACCCTTACACTTGAAAAATAGCATAACTCTTTAAACTGGAGCCAAACCCTATTTATTGTTACTTGTAAAACCTGTCTTTGTCCTGCTATTTCATGTCTATTACTCTAGGTTTATTCCAGACATGCTTGAGCATAACATACACATGTATGCGTTGACAGCTTGCTAATAGAAGACCAACTTACAGTCACATCATTCCGATCCAAACGCTGAAGGTCTCAGAATTTGACAGCCATAAAAACAACATATCTGGTGGTGCCCTGAGACTTTAACATCATCCTGTATTTATCCACCACGGGTACCTTTACAATTAGGTAGAGACATTCATGGTCCACAGGATCGATTCTTCTGACTTTGTGTTTTACGATTAACTTTGGCACCACATCAGATCAAGTAATCTACAAAATGAGTGATGTTCCATTCAGCCTCGGGTGTATCTCATGTGCCAAGTCAAAAATGTTGCCTAAACTGAGATGCTGAACATGGTAGACAGCTCAAAGAACTCTGTAAGGCTGCGGATTCTTAATCTTGTTTAGTCACAAAGAATACAAAGCCATATTTGTAATTGTACGTACATTTTTTTTAATCTTAAAATGATACATGTTTATGTAAGTACCTGTTGAGTGCTCCAGTAGTTAAGCTACAAGAGCTCATTTATATACAAATCACATACACTGTACAGGTTAGAGCACCTCCAATATCCATTCTCGCTACAGCAGATTTCAGGCCAAGCAGGGCCTCCGCCCTCCAATTCTCCCTGCTCTCATCAACACATCACACAGAGTGCTCTGCTCCCCCCACCCCACCCCCACCCCGCCATCCCACCCACCCCTCGTCACTGACTCATCACAGCCTCTCAACATGTGTCAGGCCAGCCAGCAGCCTCCATCTGTCTCCCCTAGAGCCAGCCAGCCATGTCCATCCCATTGAGCCACACAGGCTGAGAAAAAGTAATTCCCAAGACAAAGTGCGTTATGCCATGCAGCCATTCCCCTTGAAAATGAGAACTCCATTTGGGCAGCCTCTTACTTTTGTGTCAGAGAGGCTGAGAAACATGGAGAACTGCATGCCTGTAGATACACAGGAGGAAAGTTGTCATCCTGAGCCAAAAGCTGACATGTTGGGCGTCTTTAATGTAGAAGAACAAACACACCCAAGCTCAAATGAGTACAGATGGCACAAGTATAACAGACATGCACCACACTGACAGTCGTAACATTTGTATTTCTTATTGTGTGTATGTTCTGTAAATAGAACACACTGTCCCACTTGTAGGCCACCTGTGGGTTTTAGTTCTACTTGGGGTTGTTTATGTCTGCACTATCTTCAAATAAAATTATAAAGAGTTATAAATGTCTGCTGATGTGATGTGAATCATTTCAGAAGTCCGCCATTACTGAAACAGCTGTATAGCAGCCGGGAATCGAACCCACAATCTTCAAGTTGAAAGACGACTCGCTCTACCACTGAGCTACTGTCGCCCAGCAAAAAAAAGAAAAAAGTTGCTGGGGGAATTTTGATACTGGAAACATCCATAACTCACAATTGGAAATGTAACTAACTTGGCAAACATGGCAGACAAATTGAACCTAGACAACTGTATATTTTTCTTCAACACACATTGAGCAAACTCACAGCTGGCTGTTTTGGAAAACAAAGAGCTGTCACGCTATGCACTACACAGTTGTTGTTTTTTCTGTTTCTCTCTCTCTTTGTCACACACGCACAAAGCTCACGCACAGTATCTCAGCAGGTAACCAGAGCAAGAAACAACAAAAAGTTTAGTACCCACTGTGTGTTGTATTTTAGGGACTGGATATGTAGAATATCTAAAGAGCAGACAATCATGCCTCCATCCGTGGTGCTAACAACAGTGTGAATAATGTGGACAAAGACGGGGAGCAAAGGGCAAGTGGGTGGCTGTAGAAACTACTGAATAGCTCCGTTGAGGCATGTACTTTTCCTAATTTTAGACATGTTAGGAATGAGTTTACCTTAATTTGTGGCAGACAACGTGGGTTTAATCCACCAAAGCTGGTTCACAACCCGAAGTGGAACCATAACAGATAAGGAGACACATTTTGAAGATTCAGGTGCATGTTCTGTTTAGATTAAGGTTAAGGAAAGAGGAGAGTGATCATGTTTTAAGTCAATTTTAAGACCTGTACTTTCTGCCGTGACCTGAATTAAGGTATTAACTGAAGGGAGATTTCTGCTTGAGGAAAGTGTATCATAGGTTTATTAATCTGTGCCTACAGTTGGGATTGTAGGTAGATTTTTTTTTGTTTTTTTTCTCCCTTCTCCCTATCTGGGGTCGCCACAGCGGATGATCCACACACATGATTTTACTCGTAATTCCGCTCCTGATGCAACCCACTGGGTTCAACTAGGAGTGTCCAGTTAGAAATTGGGATTGGGTACCTTACTCAGGGTTACCCCAGTTCCCCAGTTCAAGTTCCCTTTTAGCTCAGCGATGAGCTTCCCCATCTAGGTAGATACACAAAAATGTAAACAGAGTTTTGTTTTTTTTTTACCCATTTTCCATGTATTGAGGTAAAAGTTGAAAGGTTTGCTATAGACAAACAAAAGAGGTTTATTTCAAATTTGTATCATGATTTTGTTCAAATCTGTATGATTGGGCACTGCACATTTATTATAAAAATGCATCCACCTAGCAGGTGAGACATATCAACATGCTGATTTATTAGCATGATTAATGCAGAGGATTGGTCACAAGAAAAGGTGCAGTTCTTTCATGCATGTCACGAGCGAGCAGTTGGCATGCTAACTGCATGAATGTCCACCAGAGCGGTTGCTGGCGAACTGAAGGTTGATTTCATCACCATAAGTCGCCTCCAACATCTTTCTTAGAGAAGTTGGCAGTACATGTACACTTTCACCATGCTAGCCCCGGACGCATCATCAGGTGACTTCACCTGAGAGATGTCCTCACCAAAGACCCTGGTAAAAGCTGATTAAACAGTTGTTTTTCATCCATCCATCCATTTTCTACCACTTTTATCCTCGATGAGGGGTGCTGTGCCAATCTCAGCTGACATCGGGCGCCAAGTTGTTTTTCCACAGACACTGAATTCCTGCATAGAAACCATCTCAGGGAAGCTCAGCAGAGTGCTTGTCAGTCTTACCAGTGTCTTGAGCTGACTGCAGCAAGTCGGCATAACCGACTGATCTTAATTGAAGATGAGCGCGGACAAACTTCTTCAATCTTCAATTAAGCGTGAACAGAAGTGTTCTCTTCACACATGAATCCCGGCTTATACTGTATCGACAGGTAGCAAGTATGGCGTTGTGTTGACAAGTGGTTTGCTGATGTCAGTGGTGTGAGAAGAGTGGTGGTGGTTATGGTATGGACAGACATGCGTTGTGCAACAGCAGATTCCAATTCCTGACACTGTCCTGCAAATGGTGGTCATACAGTTATTGACAGGTTTTCTGTCCCCTTTAAAAATGGCTTGTGTGAAGCTTTAGAAGATGTTTCTTTAAGATAAACTGCACAGTCTTTGATTGTGACCAGTCCAAGGAACACCAGTGCAATAACCATGCTCTTTAATCAGCATCTTTACTGTATGTCTTATCTACCAGGTGGTTGGATTATAGTAAAGGTGAAGTGCTCATGAATACAGATTTACACATTTGTGAGCCAAATGTGAGCGAAACAAATAAAGCAATCTTACGTCTTTTACTTCAATTAATGGAAAATGGGAGCAAAAAGAAAAAGCAAAATTATATTTTAGACACAATTAAAGCTCAATAACATGTGTTATTTTGTAGGGAGTAGTTTCATAGGAAAACATTTTCTGTCAAACTCTGTAAAAGACAACAAAGCTGGGGAAAAGGTGGCATTATATTGATACACTGCCCGTATGCTCATTTAATCAAAAATGTCTCATATATTTTGACAACTTCCTCCTATAATATTTAATTATGTTTTATAGAGAAGGAGGAAAAACTATTTAATCTTTCAAAAACATTGCAGTGTTTCCTAGAGGGTGCTGTCACTGCCACTGTGGATATAATAGTTTCCTTTTGACTGGGTGTAAGTCACACTGCACTGAACTTTTAACTCTCAGAGTTGGAGATCAGAATTTATCGGTTTTTGTGTCAGAAAAATTCCCCTATCTTATCCCACTAAACTTATCCCACATATGAATGCATACCTGTCTTATCATCATTAAATTTTAAGAGGGCGATGGTTATCGGAAGCTGGATCGTGCTCTGAATATGAAAGGCTCCATGTTCTCTTGCTGTCAGTCTTCTTTACTGAATCTCTGCCGGGCACTGATGCCTTTCCCGTTTACAGTCCTCTGTGTACAACATTTTGCTCAGAGATGATGCTGATGTTTTTTTTCTGTGGAGAGAAATTGTGCTATAAGGGGATCTTGCTGACACATTGGGTAAAGCCAGTTTTTCTTGTGTATAATAATCCCAAGGAGGGCCCATTTATTAAAGCACCCTATGAATTTCATAGACTCTGTGCTTTGCATTAATCACAGACCTCTATGGCTGAGGGCCCTCGTAGTTTAAAGATGGTTTATTGTGTTGCTAAATGCATAGCTTTCTGGGAGTGTATGTCTTTGGTGCTGTATCACTGAATTCACAGGTGCGCGCATAAATTAATTGTTGCATGCAATCACATTCTCTCATCAGAGGGGGGACAAAAAGAAAGACAGAAATCAAGAGTTCCATTATACATCCTGAATGAAGGCAGCCTATGACGACTTGTAAGTGCACGGAGACCACAGCTGTGAGGAATATCAGTGGCAGAGAGAGACAACGATGTGATTGTCGGTGTGTGTGTGTGTGTGCGCGCATCGAGCTGAATGCAAAATGAATGCTTTCATTTCTACCCCGCTCGGCACACGTGTGGCTGTGTAAGACTCCGCATGCTTGCAGACCCATTTACATGCATGCGTTCCAAAGCCTCTGCATCTGCTGACATGTGTTTGGAAGTGTAGGCGTGTGGATGCACATTGTGGATATGCAGTGTTATTATCTATATTTTACATACCACTTGAGTGTCAGCATTTCCATGAAAGGGGAAGGGTCCTAACAGGGCACACCACTCAATGCCAGCCTGTCACTTAACACGAGGACTTCTTCCATCTCTTCACTGCTCATATGTTGTTCTCTGTTCAGCCGTCTCCCTGACTGGCAAATGATGAGAAGTGACAGCCAAAGACAGCTCTGTGCTCAGCCACAGCCCCGGAATTGAGTCGCCATTCAAAGTAGCAGCATACCCACAAACACACACACGCAGACACACTGAGACAGCCAGATATAAACATTTCCAAGTATACATGCCAGGATTTTTATTTTTGTTTAATGTAATGGCGAATGAGCAAGGGGGTTGGTGTGGAGCTTTTGAAATTTGAAGGTGAAAATTGTCCATTCTAAGCATTGTTCTTTTTACACCATATATTCTTGATGGGTAATTTTTATATACCTTTTGTATATTGGCAGTGTGTAACCTTCACAAAGGACCTTGACAGAAGATATTTAAACTCAGAGACAACCCAAAAACAGAGATAAAACTCTGAAGTGTTATCTCTGTTTGTTTCTTTTACCTCAATATAAATAATGCAATTTATTGCGGGAGGTTACTGCGTGGAGTTACGGCGGAGCGATTGACATATTTAAGTTGAGAATGCGGTGAAGCATGCTTCTAAAGTTGTTTACGCTGGAGAAACTGATACACTTCAGCAAGCGGCAGTCCAGGCCTTCACAATATGGTTAATGTAAGCTAACGTCATGAAAGTGCGTTTTTTTGATTAGCCCCAATTTTGCGTGTCGGCGTGCCTCAGGTTAACTGGTTCAAGGTCAGTTTGAATGAATATCATGGTCCTTTAGAATCCTGATTAAGTTGAACATCTGCCCCACCAACATTTCCAAATGATGTCAGTGTTAATTTTAATTTCTTAAGTAACTACATTTCTGTAACATGTTTCTTAATCTCATATCCCAACACTTCCATTGACTATTAATATGGGGACAATTTGTTTTTTTTTGTGATAACATGTCCACTTATTTTCTTTAACAAGGCCATCAATCATTCTTAAATGTACTCCAAATCAGCCCAGCAATGACATTTTATTGTTTTGTTAATGTTATTATTAAGTTTAAGAGTAACATTTCACAGTTTCTTGAATCAGACCTTGAATCACGTCAGCCTAACTGCTCCAAGGGTCAGCTTGTTGCACATTCAGAGATGGTCCAGTGTATACCTTGGTTGCAAGGAGTAGTTATTTGAGTTACTGTTGACTTCTTGAACCCGTCTGGTCATTCGTCTCTGACCTCTGGCATCAACAATGCATTTTTGTACAGAGAACTGCTGCTTACTGGATATTTTATTCTTTTTCTTTTGACTATTCTCTGTAAACCCTATATATGGTTGTGTCTGAAAACTCCAGTAGATCAGCACTTTCTGAAATACTCAGACCAGCCCATCCAGCACCAGCAACCATGCCATATTCAAAGTCACTCAAATCACCTTTTTTTTTCCCCCATTCTCATGTTCTGTTTGAACTTCATCATCTACATCCCTAAATGCACTCATTTGCTGCCATGTGATTGGATACTTGCATTAACAGATGGTTGAACAGATATCTAAATAAGTGGTCAGTCTCTTATAGTCTCTCATATATGTAGTTATAATTGTTGAAGTGAACATTGAAGTGCTTTTAAAAGTGAGAGGATTAGTATGCTGTGGAATAAACAATGGGAGTGCTGCATTTATCTTGATGATGCATTATTGATCAAATGCATCTCTCCCATTACTTTGGGCCAAAACATGAGGTGAGATGAATCCTGCGAGTCTACCAGGTGCCAAAGTGAAACTAATGAAACTACATCTTATTCATAATAAGACCGAGTTATGGGTCCTTCACAAGCAAGGCTGCTTTTATTAACATTTTATCGCTAAAATGAACCTCTCCTACATTAAAGCATGATGGATTGTTGAACTGCCAAATTAGGTGTTACTTAAAAAAACAACACAGATCACATTAACGTTATCTGCTGAAAGTTGACGGCTTGCTCCGGTCCAATTTATCGTAAAAAAACAGAAGGTGACAGCCTGGTGAACAAAAATTTGTAAAATCACAAATTAATAATGGATGTATACTTTTATTTCTGGTGGTGAAAGGGCACTCTCTAAAAGCCCGGGCAAAATTGAAAAGACAGGCAAATTGCTGACACTGATTTTAATGCAATACCTTTGCATAGACTTAAGAGGACAATTTAAGTGGAAGCTTTATGTGATACTTAATTTGAGCCATGTGGGCAGTCTGGAAGTTTCCATAAAAGGAACAGTAATTGTACTGTTGTAGAAATGTGCATTAATGCAGCACTTTCATTCATCAGAGAATGGTGAACACAAAAGGAAAAGTAATGCTAACTATTGTGTTGATCAAAGACAACAGACTTTAGAAGGGTTCCCCTCTGCACTTGGCAATATTGGGTGTACTGTAGAGATACATACACATCAGAACATGAAAGAAGTGAGCCTGGGATGCCTTCACAAACTTTGGTGAGCTACAGCAGTGGCTCGCTCCCTGGGGCATGCAACAGATCATGCTTCACACAAGCTGGATTGCATGAGGTCAAAGAGATTTTTGGCCTTGGTACACAGGAGCTGGGGCCTTGAGGGCTGAAACACCAAGCAACAGACAATGATGCCCTCTATCTGTCTCTCCACTCAAAGCTGAGTAGAGTACTCTAGGCCTTTGTGAAATGACTATATCATTCCTGTCTCTCTGGAGACGGCTTTTTCTCTGCCAAACCTCTAGACACAGAATGACAGAGCCCCGAGGAATGTGGCTAAAACTACACAGTACAGTTTAGGCAACTTTGCATCCATGTTTCTGCATGGTTCACCGTAGCGGACCGGGTTGTTTATCGCCTCAGTCAATCAATCCATATATTGACGTGTAAAATGATCTAAAAAAATGCAGGCAGTTTTAGTTTTGAGTAAAATGTATCTGAAACTGGATATGTGTTATTCAAGCTCTGTCAGAAGGAATGACGAATGAGCACAATCAGTGTGGAACACTATTGCTGTAATAGCCAAGTTTTGTATTTTAGTGGGGGGGGCTCATTTTTCACTGACACCTTCCCTGTCATTCACTGAATTCCTAAAACAAGACCAAATAAGAATATGTCATGAATTCCTATCCATCTACAGTGTTTGAGACAGTTATTGTCCAGGAAGAAGCCACATTTTGATTTTATTTATTTATCAACTTCCTTTTTTCTAATTCAAGGGAGGTAATGAACATTCCTCTACTGTGAAAATATTTAGGTTAGTGTCGCCATTTACCGTTGAAATAATACAACAAATGTTCGTCGTTTTAACAAGAATCTCAGTTTACTTTGTACCTCTTTTGCACAATTTCATCATTCAATAATTCTTGTGCTTGCTTATCTGATTTTACATTTTGTAGCCGTAACACAGAGACTAGTGAGCCCATTATCCACCAAGCGGTACAGTTTGGTTCAGTGCAGTATGCGATGATGATGTTATTTGTGTTTCCACTTAAACTTGGAGAAGGATACCAAAATACTGTCCCAGGTTTGACAACCTCCTGTTTGGGTGCCAAGTGCCAAGACAATGGCTGTGTTTGTCCTTGGAGCCTGCAGCCTTCTCTCAAACAAAGCTTGTCTTCTTCTTGTGGTAAGCAGCCACATGCCAAGATGAAACTGCATGAGGGCTTAAGTTAAGACACAAAATGATGACACAGTTACCAACAATTGTTACCAGATTACGTCGTACCAGTCCTAAGAAGTGTAATTCTGTGATACATCACACTATTTCAACATGACCATGTTCTCAGAAGACAAAAACAGCCTCAACCTACAGTGGTGGATATTATTGCTAATTACCATACTGCTTACCCAAATGTGATCTAATCTGGCCTGATGTTGGATTGGAGGGTTGTGTTTTCAGTTTACTCCCCCCTGCGTTTTCCCCCACTGGTGCATAACGTCAAACTAATTCAAATTAAAATTAAGCTTGCTGACTTAGTTAAGTAAAAAACTGTAAAAGAAGTTATTTTAAAAGATACAATTGTACAATTGACTTTTGTCTGATATCTGCCTGCAAACCACTGCTCTTTTGTGGAACAGTTATTACTCCACTAGTGGAGGTTAAATAAAAGCAAATGGTGCAACACACCTAATAAGCTACAGTAACTCTCCATCCCTTCAAAGGTCAGCACTGTCAAGACAGCTTGCGGTTGGTCAAGCAAACTCTGCTGCAGATTAATTTCTTCTTCTTGAGTAGATCTGAGATCATGGAAATTGATTCATTTAGAGAAATGCCCTGGGAATGTACAAAAAGAAAGGAAGCCCTGCTGACAGTTGTTTCAGGAAATGTCCATTTGATGAAGAGAGACCTGTCAACGTTAGCAGACCTGGAAAAAAAAAAAAGCATAGCTCACCTGACAGACTGACAGCCACTGTTGGGGAAAGGTGCAGCTTTCAAACCCTCACTGCTTCACAAGCGAGACACATTCTCCAAGCCCTGTAAAATATTATAATAAAGTTTGCAGGTGTACAGACTCTATAGGGCTGGTTATTGGTTATATACTTGTAAGTACGTCATACAACACATACTGTATGCATAATGTGCTGAGATGGTTCTCTGAAGTTTCCCCTATAAACTTGGTCTGAAGCCAAAACTATATGCAGCTCCATTAGTCTGAATCAGGTCTGTTTTGAAGGGCAGTCATTTTGTGTTTGTGTGTCTTTGTCGATACAATCTGGACTTTAATAGAAACTGTACTGAACACTGGTTTATATTTAAATGTGGAAAGGCTAAAAAGGGACAATCAAAGGAAACCATCAAGGACATAATTACATTGTGTCACAAAACAGTGGGATAGTCCGATTCATCCGTGGATTTGAACCAGTGATCCTCCAATTCCCTTCCACTCATCCATGGGCTACCATGCTGACTGAAGTTGCAAACTGAGACATTTGTTTGCAAAAAGGAATAACAAGCATCTGCTCTGCATCATGTTAGCTTGCTCGCTTGGCTACTTCGGTAACTTAGTTTCATTTCACCTTGGTTCTGAGGAATTACGTGAATCTTTCATGTGTGCTCAAATCAAAATGATTACCCTCACCTTTTATTTCATTAAACAAATTGCTTGAGTGTGAGTTTCATCAAAAATTGTGGAGTTGATACATATCCCTGTGCATTATTTAGGTTCTAATATGGAAATGCTGGCTCTCCTTTAGTAGGTAATCACTGATGCTAGCCTACAATGTGCTCCATAGGTCTGCTCCCACCTACTTAAATGCTCTCATAAAGGCTTATGTTACCCCTCGACTACTCTGTTCATCAAAGGATTGTCGTCTGGTGGTGCCAACACCCCACACAAGACAATCCAGACTCTTTTTTCGTGTGTTGTCCCACGCTGGTGGAATGCGTGGGATACTGAGTGCTACCAGAACAGGGGTGTCCCTGTCTATCTTCAAGAAGCTCTTGAAGAACCAGCTCTTCCAAGAACATAGTCTGTCCTAGCACCTACCTTACCCCCTCCCCTGCACAATCTCCTTCTCTACTTGGATCCACTTCTGCACGCTCACTCTCAGTCCCCTGTTCCTATCTAGTGGAGTTCTTTCCAAGACTTCCTCTATGTAGCTTATTCCGCTTCTGTAAGTGGCTTTGAATAAAAGCATCTGCTAAATGCTTAAATGTAAATATACCTGTACAGTAGGGCTGCAATGATTATTTGATTGATCAAATATTAATCTATTACTAAATTAACCATCAACTATTTTGATAATCGATGAATCAGTTTGAGTGTTTCTTTGATCAATATAATGCAAACATCTTTAAAACTGAATCATTTTGGTTTGTGGAGAAAACAAGATTTTCAAGAACATCATCGTTTCCAGTTTTGCAAAACACTGATCAACTCTTTTTTTAATTTTCTGACCAAATCAGTACTCCATTTATCTAGAAAATAATCGACAGAATCGAATATTAAAATAATCATCAGCACAATGATAAGATGAAGGCTCCGATTGCACTGTATGTGTGTTTGAAGGGCATAGATTTGTGTGTTGACGCCTTCCGTATATTTTCACTTTATATTCCAGCTGTATTGTTTTGTTCTGCTGCTTCCTTACCACTCATTCTTCTCCACTTACTGTTAATCAACTTTCCTTCAATGTTGAGGGAGCCTTACAGCAGTAGGAAACAATAAGTGGAAGGAGTAGAGTGCATGGCCCACTAATGTGACTGTTTCATTCGATTTAAAAGGGCAATATTCAACCCGTCTGTTTAAATAAGCATTGCTAATGTACCTTGGGGGCTTGGTGGTGGGTATTATCTACCAAACAGAACTCCATCTGGCAGAGGCTCACATATTTTCATTTTTATTCTCTACTTTTTTTTACGTTTTTACCCAGGGTTTGTTTTACAGAGAAAGGGGAGACCAAATCCTAGTTTGGGGGATCACAAGGATTTTCTTCTGAATAAAGCGACACATTTGCTGAGCTTGATGTTTACTGCTCCCTCCCCCAGCCCCTGCAACCGCTCCCCTCAAAAAAATTCATTCATTCACAGCATATTCAGTGTGTTTGGTGACACACTGATCCTGTGGCTGGAAACAACTGGCAATTTCTCTAAAGACTGACATTTGCCTTTGATTGCCAGCTGGGAAAAATGGTCAATCTTGCAGCCACCTGAGCAAGGCATTTAAATGAGAGTACCACAAGTGTGTTTGCTCCACTACCTGGGGACGATCTTGCTACAAGCGCTGCAGAGCTGCAGGCTGGAATGATGAGCTTGTGAGGTCTATGTTCAGCTTGATCAGTTCCTCTCTGACTTCAATCAGATTCTCGGATAGAGGAATTTAATTTGCATCACACACCTCACTGGTCAAGTCTCCAATTTTGTCAAAGCATTCTTTGAGGTATATCACCCCCACTGACTACTCGCATCTTGGACTGAAATGTGCCCTGTCATTTAAGCTTCAACATGGACATGTGGTGATTTAATCAATGCCTTTGCCATTTTGTTTCAAAAGAGACATTTTCAATTTTTTATGATCCTCTGCACTGTATCTTGTGTATCTCAGTTTCACAGGCAGGCAGACGCTGTCAGAAGCACTAAACCTACTAGAGAGTTGACCCAGTCTGTCAACCCAGTCAGAGGTATCCCCCTCCCTCGCTGTCAAGAGTCTGCCAGTCACAGAAAAGAGGCTGTGTCAGGGAGATGCACTGGCACAAGCTAACCTAATTGGACATGAATGCTATTAGCCCTCCAGTTTCTAAGGTTCAAGTTGATTGGGGGCCTGTCATTACAGATTCTCATCTGATTGGTGATATGGAGCCAAAGATTATCATCATTGCTTTAAAGTCCCTGTTCATGACAACTGAGTTCAGTGTACCTTGACCCTGCGTGTTTCTTTGCATTTTGGCGATAAAGGAGGAAGTGCAATGTTTAACCCACCTCTGTTGTGCATTACACATCAAATCAATTCACATCTTTAATGAAGCGGCCATCAAGCAAGGAATTCAAGATGAAAGTACAGCTGAACAAAACGAACAACACAGCAACACAAAATACTTTTTGGGTGTCGGTTACATTTCTAGGTTTTTGATAATATCTTGGCTTCAATTAGTGATGCATATCAGGCCAGGCTGTATGAGTTAATAAAGCCTTACTTCATTTAAAGGCGACATAGAATGCTTGTATCACACATATATGTTAGTTATGGAGGTCTACTTACATATATTAACTTGTTTTCATGGTCAAAAACCTCCTAATCGCCGCAAACGAGCCGATTAAAATATCTCCTCACTGACGCTCTCGTCAGCTGCGCTGTTTCAGACCAAAACCACACCCCCAGAACGTGGACTGTGTTGTGATTGGCCAGCCAACGAGAGCTTTCCCACTGTCCTGTGATTGGCCAGGTACCTGGATGTGACGTAATAGATAGGCCAGCTCTAAGATACACAGCTCCCCCTCTGGCATGGTGGATGCTCTGCATCTCAGCAGCTACAACGAGAGTAGTTCTTCTTCTTCTGCGGTTGAATGTACGCAACCGGATGTGCCCGGACTAGTGCCCGCACCAGGAGGCGCTACGGTGGTGAGGATTTCTGATGACGAAATCAAATTAAGGAAGTGCCAATCCGCTTTGCAGAGCCCAGGAAAACAATACAACACTCTTTTCTCAGCAGTGGCTGAACTGTTTGTTCTGAAACTTTAGAGTTTCATAAACGAGGTAATGATGCAGATACACACACACAAACGCAGCATTAATTGGAGCTTCCGGTCTATGTCGCCTTTAAAGTATTATGTCTTATTAACTGCTTGAAATAAACAGTGTGTTGGTTACTGTAGTGCATCTCGACTGTAGATTATTCATTATTGTGTTCAAACAAAACTTTCTGTAAATATAAGAAACATGGTTAGTCAAATAGTTTGAAAACGGGCAGAACATAATCTGCACTGCCAGTTCCCAGTCAACCAAATAAATACTGCACTTAACTAAAATAGTGGCTCTGACACTGATGGTTGCATGGTGACAGAATGTGTTTTCCTCCTATTGTACCTGAGGTTTTTCTAAAACATAACCATAAATGCAATTTGACTGCCGTGGCCTTGGTGCATTTCAGTGTGCCAAGTAAAACAACAGCATTATTTGATTCTGAGAGTTGATTGTTATTGTTGAATATTTTAAGAAAAGAAAAAAAAAAAAAAAACTTACTCAAAAACCTGTAAAAATAGCTCAACATTTGATTATTTTATATTTCCTCATATTCACTGCAGTGTGTCAACATGGGTCGTAGAAGCAGATTAATGCTTTTGTAACGGTTTTCTTTATTATCTGACCGGCTGAAAAGAAACTGATTTCACATTAAATCATTGTAATATGACAGCATTGTACTCTATTTTAACTCAGGATTTTTTTTTTCTTTCACAAAATTTACACTGCCTGCCACACACCCACAGACAAAGCAGCCCATTTTACATTGTGCTGAAAGTGTGATTGAAATTACTCCACCAGGACTAAATCATCTCTTTGAATCAAGAATTTGACATTATAAACTCATATATTTTTCTCTTTGACATATCTATGTAGTTTGGGTACCTAATATTTCAGGTTGACATTAATATATAAAATGAAGCAGTATATACCACAATATGGAGCATGCATTTTACTGTTTCCTAGTTTTGAGTCAGCGGAAAGTTGAATCCAGAGAAATTTCCATTTAGTTCACTTCACTTCAACATTCTTCACGCTGTTCACACATCTCTTCTCATTTAGTCTTTAATAGCAAATTAAAAATGGACCCTGCCAAATGCACAACACTGATTTAAACAACAACTAAATCAACACATTGCAAATGCAGTTTGCTGTAGCTGTAAAATAAAGTTTGAATAGAATAACAAAACTTTGCGGCCAGTTGTTGTTTAACGCTGGAATTTGTTTTGCTTTTATTTAGTTTTATTTCACCTCAGGCTCTTGTTGCCTACTGAGTTCAGAGCAATGATGCATGGTGACCAGAGAGAATAACTACCCAATTTCACCTCCATGGTACTGGAGTATATTTTAGTGAAGCCTTGACCATCACAGCATAGTCCAATTAGTGGACAGATTAAGAACAGTGTGAGTTTTGGAAATGTATTTAAAGCCCCTTTTCCACTAACTCTACTCGACTCGACTCGCCTCGGCACGGCACAGTTATTTTTCCATTAGCGATAGTACCTGGCACTTTAGTACCTTCCCTGGCGAGGTTCCAAGCAAGCTGAGCCGATGATATGCATGACGTCATCAGATTACCGTGCCGTCACAGGAAGAGGCATGAGTAAGACGTCCGACACAAGAATGAAAGCAAACAATGACGAACTGTAGATCAGTTAAAAAGACTTGTATGTCTTGAAAATGTGCGTTGTAAAAATGCCGCTGTATTTCAGATCAGTGACTGTGTGAGTCTGTGCTCTGGTCACACAGGAAGTACTGTTACGCTGAATCAACTGCTTTACTAGTCACTAGTTTGTGTGTGTCATGTGTTAAACGAAGTCACGGCAGTTTCATGCAGCCGTGCTGTGATGACTCCGCCCACGTTGAGGAGGTACTACATATATGTCATGGCAAACCAATGAAACCGCGTCGAGCCGTGCCGAGCTGGGACCATGTAGTGGAAACGCAGCAACAGTGTGCGTATGTGTCTGTCCTAAAGCTAACACTCTTTAGCATCATTCTGATTGATAGGGGACATAATCTCTTAATGTATATGGTAGTTTCAAGCTATGATGTTGATTACTGTGGCTTACTTTGTGTATGTGTGTGTGTTGAACGAGTGCTCCACTTTGGCATCAGAGTAATGAGCCATAGAAAGTATTAGACATGTAATCAGCGGGGCTGCTCGTCTCTCCATTTGGGTGAGTGAAATCCTGAGGGGCAGGTCTGGAGTGTGAATACCCCCTGAGGGCACAGCACTGTTGCCTCTCATGCCTGCCTTTGTAGAGCCTTGTGTTGCTCACACAGGAGAGGAGCTGATGCAAAAAGAGAGGCCCCAACAGAGCAGATTTCCCTTTATATGCATCCTTCTTTCTGCAGCTGCTCTACAGTCTGGCATAGTCTCTTCTGCTTTGCCCCTTAAAACTCACTACCTACCCTTACTCATCTCTCTTCATTTGCTGATACAGCTGCTGCTCTTCCTGTTGGGCTGATTCATTTGAATATACTGCAACCAACTGAGCCAAAGGAGTAGGTTTGCTATAATATGAAAATCTGACCTCATCTCGCAAAGGTCATGGGCAATAAACACCTGACAAGAGGGTGGGCCGACAGAGCTTCAAATTCTAATCTTCTCTTAGCACCCTGTTGGTTTTCGGTGTTACTGGGGTCAGCTGGCTGCTCCTTCCCAGTGGTCAGTCCGGGCCAGAATAGCGTGGAGCGTTTTATTTTCATGCCTTTGCCCTCCTCTTCTCTATTGCGTCCAGATTTATTGATATTGACCTTTTGTTGAAATTAAGCGTGCAGATCCCTGAGACGCGAGAGCAAAGTTTAAACCAATTAAAATGAACTTCACTAATCAGCCAGGCAAGGCAAGGGCTGTCTCAAAGGCTTGCCTGGTGAAATTAAAATCATTTGCACTGTATCCAGACCTGTTCACAGGGCAAAGAGTGACTACGTAATCTGATTAGAAGAGCCATCTTAAAAAGGATATCTCCGTAGGTGTCTTAAGTATTACAGCGTTAACACTAAATAATCAAGGCACATATACTTAGACCCCTACAGGGACCCATACAAATATTAAAACAATGTTTCTCACATTGCTGTCATTGTTACTTTGATCATGCTGTTTAAGTGTTTGCATAATTGTTTGCATTTAAATGTGTTCCAAATGATCTGCTACTGAATTCACTGAGAGGAGATACCATTTATATTTGAGTGTGTGTGTGTGTGTGTGTGTGTGTGAGAGAGAGATCAATAAATGAAAGTTTTTTTTTTAGGTGTAATATAGTTTTTTTTTTTTCTCACATTTAAATTTTTCATTTATATAATATAATTGGTGATCAAACGTTGAGGTACCTGCAAGAATGATAAACTGGTTCTATAGTGAATGTAATGAAAAAGACAGTAATTCCTTCGGTTAACATTTCTGGCAAGAATTGCTGATTGCTGTGGCAGCAGCGCAGTCATTGGCTTTGATTGTGAATTGTTGCTTCAGCGGTTCAGTGGCTTTAGCAACTCATTCTGACATTTGAGACAATTCATGAACAGGAACCTTTTAGCCACACAAGCGTGAGCAGACAGTGGAGTAAACCACAAACATGTAACACAGTTCACACTGTTTGACTGTAAAGTTAGAGTCTTATCTGGACAAGTTTGTTTAGCCTGTTGCCAGATTTCCTGCCCCACAGGGATGGTCCAACTATTTGAAAAATCTCATAATTGTCAACTTGCTGATAAAAGTAATCAGAAAAAAACACAATTGTCTGTTCATCCAAATGACTTCTGAGATTCTCATTGGATTACTGGTGTTACACCCCCTAGCAAACACACTAGAAGGCCACCTCTCCAGAGGACACCCAAAGTGTGTCTTCCTCAGGTGGAACCCGTGCGTCTTTGTGGCAGGTGGTCATTCAGGGAAATGTGGATGTAGGGATGTTATGGCAGTGTAAGCAGCAGCAGCAACCGTCGCCCTTTGCCTCATCAGTCTGTAGTCGGAGAGCTGGCTGTGAGCCTAAGAGCCACTTTCCAAAATAATTCTGTTAGTTCCCATTTTCACTGCTATGAGAGTCCTTGTTGTCTTTGAAGTTGAGGCCAAACTCCTGTGTCCTTCATGCGTGTCAGTCCTTCCTCACACATTAATCTAGCCTTTTTAATGTCATTACCCCTGAAGTGTTTTCATAACGTCCCTGCTTCTGTTTTTTTTATACATACCCTTTCTGTAATTTCTCAGTGGAGCGGGGGTGGGGGGGTGGCTGATCATTGATATCCATTACCCTCTGTGCTGTCATGACTCTCCCTAAATGCAGAGCTACATATGCATGGACATGTGTACAAATGTGCCCCTTACTGCCTTTTCTATGAAGCCATGTTTGTTCATCTAGGTGTAGTTGAGCAAGTCTGAACTTTCCTATTCTGGTCTGAAGCCCAGCTGCTCCCCAGGTGATGGCTGTGTGTGTTCTGCATACAAAGAAATCCGTCAGACTGCAAGACATGCTGTACAGCTCAACACAGCACCCTGCTACTGTCAGAATACAAATGTACCTCTGCCAGTGTAATGCAAACAGGGAAAGGAACATGAAACTGTGCCTTAAGTGCATTTTGATTGCAAATGGGGTCCTGGGGTTGTAGTTGAGTCTTTTTAGAGCCAGCAGGGGTGTCTTGCTGAACAGTACATCCAAGCTCTGCATCAAACTCCCTCTTGTGATCAGACTAGTTTGTCCTGGCTTTTATCATTACATATATCTGCTATAATTTATTCATGAGTGTAATGTGTTTGTTCCCTGTCTTGTCGACATAATCTGTATTTTGCTGATGAATCAGCTCTGTACTATCCTCTGAAGTTGAATTTTTTTTTGATGCATTTTTTTTTTGTTGATTTTCACTCTTATATTAAAATGTAAGCATGTGTTTGCGTGCGCACATAAATATCCGCGATCCATTTTATGGATTTCTTGCAAACTAATCAACGTACAAGATATGGATATTTTCTCTAAAATTGACCTCAGGGTTATTTAGCAACCTTTCAATCTGCTTTACAAGAGGATATTTGATATCAAAGCAGGGAACAGGTGAAACAGAGAGAAAGAAAGAAAGAAAGAAAGAAAGAAAAAGGATAGAAGCCATCCTTTCAGCAGTGCACATCAAATAATGCAGATCAAAGTCAAATATTAAGAACAGAAATTCATCCCTGAAGTTTTCCTTCACTGAGTGTGTGTGTGTGTGTGTGTGTGTCAGTGTTTCTTTTGTTATCTCACCAAGACTGACAAGGAAACATCAAAAAGAAATACAATATTGCTTGAAGATGTTTTGTCTGCCACAAGAAAATGATCACACCTATTAGTCTTTGCCAAGAAATCATTGTATCCCCCCTGAATGCCTTTCCTTTTTCTTTCCCTTCCCTTCCTTTCCTTTTCTTTTCTTTTTTTTATAAGTTGTCAAACTACTACCAATCCTTGTGAGTGTTGTTTTGTACTCTTGTCAAATATTTTAAATCCACTCTTGGAACAGCCTCCCTTTCAACCCAAACTCATGCAGCTTGGCATCTATTGCAATCCAATGCAAAACTGCAAAACTGCGTGGAATGTTTACAACCTTCTCATATAACATTGATCGCCATTGCATGGCTGCACAGGAGGCTTAGTGCACATTCTGTATGCTTGGCAGTGGAGAGCTCCTGACCTTCTATTGACAGTTCTCATACTGGGTGTCACCTTGTGGATCAATTCCCCCTCCACAGTAGAAAACTGAATGCCACCCCACCTCTGGGGAGCTGGTGTATACACACCATGTCAAAATTTCTTATGGATGATACAGGTGGGGGTGGAAAACTAATCATTCCCTCAATGCTCGGGATGAAGCTGCCTGCAAAGCACTATTCCAATCAAAAACATAATCTCCTAAATGTTTGTATTCATCAACCCTGTCACCTCTGCTAATCCGCGCCTCTGCTTACTTCTCATTGGGATCCCGGACCTACGGTAAATGCTGCTTTCCACATAAAGTCATGAATATGTAACATCGCTGCTGACTCACAGGAGAATGATTTTCATGCCAGCACCTAACAAAAGATTTACATTTTTTAACATGTAAATATGGCAGAGACAATTACAAAGCAACAACAAGAGGCTTTTATTCCATCAGTGATCCACAACCATAATCCCTCCTCTCAGGCGATTTGTCCTCCCACTGGTGGAGATTGAAAATGTGATGTGTCTGAAGCTTATAGCCCAAACCGCCATACCCTTTTCACGCAGTATTTGTTTATTATTCTGTCCAACCTTTATTTTCCATTGGCCCGGTGACAAATTGTGTTTATTATGAAATGTCTTAACTGATATACAGTCCACTGTGTTTTGAATTCAAATTGTATACAACCTTGCCTGTTTGTATATTCCTGTATAACATTTACTCTGAGGGTAAATGTGAATATAAAAGATCTGCAAATCCTGAGGAGGAAGAAGTAGGTGTGGTTTTGTGCTATAAAGCCAAAGAGCACCACAAGTTTTGCAGAATTGGCAATATGAGTAATACGAACCCACAGGAAGTGACTTTTGCAGTTAAAGGGGAAAGGTGAGGGAGTGGGGTCAGACTGTACTGTCAGACCCATGGCCTGTGTTCATTATCTTTGAGGGAGCATAGGTTTAGTACAGTTTCGTTATTAGAGAATATGTGGAGGTTGGAGCTATGACTGATCACCACAGGCATGTGCAGAAATTCACCTGATGATATATGACAGTGATCATGAGACACCATGAAGGATCATTAGAGGTGGATGCTACTGCAGCCATGAACCGTGTTCATTATGTAAATTGCATGTGTGAGTGGTTTCTCGATGAGAACATGTCAGTCTGAGTACATTTTAGTGCGGCGTGTAAAATCAGTGTTAAAATTAACAAGGTTGAATTTACTTTATATTACGTTTTAAGGTGACCCCTCTTGAAGCTCATTGGTACATTTGAAAGTAAATCATGTGAATGACTATTTAATGAAGAATAATTTATTTTTAACCATATTTTGTTTTAATCAAAAATATCAACATCACATTTCTGACTCTCTTTGTTGTAACCTGAGTGAGAGACTTTTATCGTTTATCTAACATTTGCAAAAAAGAAAAAATGCTATAGACTGCAAGGAATTAGGTAAAACAATGCCCTAAGATATTGTTCACCAGCTGTGTGGGATGTTGCCTTTTTATGCTTTGGTCTTTACATTATGTATCGTGTTGCCCCATTGTGACTAAATAATATACTGTGTTGGTACCACACTGTGTGAGTGTGACAGGTACAGTAATGTGCTTCAGGCACAGGAAAACAACAAAAACAGAAATATAGCTACAGCAGTGGATCATACTATGATTAGCACTGGCACATTTTTATTTAAAGTTAAAAACCTAATGTTGTGATTCACTGAATGGCAACTACTTTAGAACAAAGAGAATCAATGGAATCTGCAGAATATAACATTTGCATTATACATTGATACATGATGCTCTGTGCAATAGAAACTGTTGTCCGAAAGCTTGGGCTATTTCACAGCAGAAAGGGTTTGTAAGTTTGTTCATTAACAACACCAACTCCAAACAATGTGCACGTGTTAACCTTCTCTGAGGATCAGTTTTATAATAAAACCTGGTCAGTCAGTGAGTTTACATGCATGTTTTGCAAGTATTTGGTTTTAGTCGAGGTTTTTGGTTTTCTTAATGTCATAAAATCAAGCTAGTCCTAGTTGGTCTGGATAATGCTATTCATAGTCCGATTACTCCTGCATGTATACACTTAGTCAGACTGGAGTTGGCATTCTGTGCATGCACCAAAATTTCCTCCCTGGTCTTTGACTCTGAAGCTCTCTCGGATCATAATGCGGCAGCATCACATGATCCATGCTCCATGTAATTTGTGTCATGGTTAACATGTACAGCAGGTACGAAACATACAGAACCGCAGCACGATCCATCTCACTGTACACTGTTTGTTTTTCTGTGATGTAAAGGAAACTGACTCGATACGTACTAGCTTATAGAGAGATATAGCGCCATGTACGGAGGCAGAGTCAGACGTACACTGCCATTAAATCAATTTTTGTCCTCTTCCTCTGTATACATGGACTAGGCAAGTTGTCTGATTGACTGTCTTAGTCTGACTATGGCCCTAGCTTGATTAAACTGTGCATGTAAATGTTCTGTATGTCTTGGTAAATAAGAAGTAACAGTCTGTTCCGTTCTGTTCCGTTGTCTTAGCAAGGAAGCCCAGACTGCCCTCTCCCTAGCCACTCCTAACCCTCTTTCCCCGGGTCCTCCGGGGGGGATCCCAAGGGATCCCAAGGCGTCACCTGCCCAGGTCATAATCCCTCCATTGTGTCCTGGGCCGGACTCTAGGTCTACTATAACTGTCATGAAGACCAAATTAATTTGCAACCTGGTTTGCAGTATATATCTCCAACCTGCAAAGCTATGCACCAATATTTAATCATGTATATGCAACCAAGGTGTCTGTTGCTTATATTATACTGCAGATGACACTGTGGTCTAACCCCTGACAGAACAGGAGGAACTGGTCCGTTATGAGCCTACAGCAAATGAAGTGAACATCTACTATTAAAAATATATCAACTCAAGGTGAGGAGAAAATAAATTAAATATGAATCTATACAAAAGCAGGACCCTTTTGTATGCATGGAGGCAAAATGACTGTGAGTTATGCTTCAGCTTGAGGTTATTACAGTAAAACGCATATGTAGTATGTGCTGTGTTTTTGTGGCAGGTCATCGCCGCAACATGACAAAGCACTGCTGTGAGCAGAACCGCGATTGCACGTACAGTATGGGGAAATGTCTTCGTTGTTGTCCTTCCTTTGTAAGATTTAGATTTTTTTATCCAAAGTTGTACAGTTCCTCTACAACGGGGCCATCAAACTCAAATGACCTGCTGGCCAATGAGCATCTAGTCTGGTCAGGAGGGGGTCGGACTGGAGAGAAAAGTGGGAAGAAAACTACTTTTAAGTAGTGGGTGAGCAATATGACATTTAAATAATAACAAAATAAAGATATTCATGATGATATTTCAAAGTGCTTTTTCAGATATGGGACGATGTATACCTCGCAATAATTACATATTTTTGATGCAAAATAGATCTATTAATATCAAAAGGTGGACAACTGTAATGCAAAATTGAATGTTTAATAATGTGACAATTACAAGCGAATGTCTTATTATTACTATTATATCAAAAGTGTGTTTAAAGGAGGAGGAGGTTGTGGGCCATGGCTTTATAATAACAAGATATTAAGTGGCTGCATGTAATCGAGTGGGGGGCCACATGTGGCCCACGTGCGTTCGTACATATTGACTAATAACACATTCAGAGGTTAACAGGGATCAGCTTACTTAGATTAGTTAATATGCAATTAGCTTCTTGGTGAACTTGTTTCACCTTCAAAGTAGAAGTATGACTCTTTTTCACCTTCGGATCTCCATTAAATCATTCAGCTGTGGCTCTCTCACAACAGCAGCAGCTGCATTGTTGAAGGGCAGGATTGATTCTCCCTCGCCGCCTTCTTTTTTTCTTACCTTGTCTATATGTTCAACTTGTCTTCATTCATCTTAACATGGGACAAGTGTGGTTCGCAGGTCTGTCCTCTTAAAAGGGACATTGGCTCATTCATTAAGAGGCAAAGATTGTGGATTTCTCCGACTAACTTGATTGACAGAATGTCTTTTCTCTCTTCGCTCTCGCTTGCCTCGCTCAGCTGTCACCGCTCGCTTCATCTGACATCCCACCAACTCTGCCGCTCAGGATCTCAAGCAATTGCTTTGCTTTACCTGTGGGTTTAATGGCAGCAAATGAGCAAATGTGGTTCACAAGGGACACAAGATACTTTTTCAGTCATTGCGCTGAATGGGTTTAAATATCTGAAGCACATCCACACAGGATTTGGAGATGATTCAGAGTACAGTCATTGACACAGAGTCATTCGTAGTGTGGCAGTGCTCTTCCAAATCATTGTCAACAACAAATGTTCTAGTGGTTTTGGTGCTACGGAAGTGAAACTATGGGGAATTTAAGCCATCTGCTAACATATAGGTGTGATTAGTGTCACTGTTACTGCAGTAACACATGGTGTATAGGGGAATTTAATTTTAAAACAGTGACACTATATAACCTTGGGTAATGATGTAGAGTCATGGAAACTGTGGTGGCAGGTGAAATGTTTTGTGGAACGGGCACAGTATGAGAATCAGTGAATCAGCAGTAGGGGGCGCCAAAGCATCCTCCTGGTACATCCCACCAGTGTATTTATTTAAATTAAAAATACTCAGCCTTTTCACAAAAAGGTTCCACATGTAAATATAACATCAAACTCAAGAATCTATTCGATTCCAAGTTGTCACACCATCAGTCCAAAACCTTCAGGCTCATCATGAACTATAATATACTGTTTTATATCACAAAGTGCTTTTAAACATGACAAATTGTCTGACCCAGTTTAAAAGTATAAATAGTTACATGAGCAAATGTGTGTGTAATATAACATTTCTTACTACTTAACTGTAATTTAGAGAAATATCACATGACGCTGTTCCAGACTGTAACACCTCATATTGTTTAGAATATAATTTTGAATAGGTAAACTAGACATTGTCAAGGCATATATGTAATGAATCAAAATACCATTTTATGCACATGTTATTCAATAAATCTTAAGTGGAAGGCTACAAAATGTATTTAGCTACCCTAAATATGTCTCCAGCGACTCTTCTGCGGGTCCTGACCTAGTTTCTGGCAGTGACTGATGTATGATAATGAAAACAACAAAAACTCACCTTTAAGAGGCTGCAAACAGCAGGTGTTTGATGTCTGGCCGGTCGGGTCCAAGCTGTTTCACTCATATGTTTTCCTGCAGTGTTCTCCTCTCGAACGGCATTGTTTTTAGCCACTTAACTGAACCTTTTTTCTTTCTCGATATTTGTTCTGTCCTCCATGACTCTTCCTGTCTCCATCCATTTCTCTCTCCCTTGCCCTTCTGTGAAAATCCTGTCTCTCGTACTCATTTTACTTGGTGACCGCATATCATTTTACATGCTCATTTAAAAATAACAAAACAAACAAAAAAAATTATCTTAAGAAATGGTTTATAAATCAATGAATCATGTGGGACCAGTGTAGAGCAGGTGGGGCAGTGCCCTGGAGCCATACCTTAAATGTGGCACTATTTTTTATTTTTTATTTTTGTTCATTTATATATAGTTTTGTTATTTTTCTTTAAATGAATATAATCATGTCTTTGCTGACTTTCTATTTATCTCTTGTGATGTGTACATCAAGAGTGATGGGAATGTCCATCCATCTTCAATCGCTTTATCCTCCCTACGAGGATCGCAATGTTAAATTTAAACTTGCTTGCATGTACAGGCAGTATTGCTTGTATAGAATGGAGGCATATTAGATTTCCCATAATATTGATGCCCTAAAAACTGCCTCTCTTCTCCCCACTAGGAATGCCATAAATCATTTCCCCTACAATATTACTCATCATACATGTGTGGTTTAACAAACGTGCAGTTTAATTTAATTCTCATGAGCTCACCAAACAAAGATATCCATATGCATATCACTGAATGCTTAACATCCTCAAGGTCTTTGTTTGTTGTCCATTTTTATGAGATCTGAGGCTCAGCATGTTTCAGGGGAAAATGAGCACTCACCAAGACGGAGAGACATACAGGACATGGTGCAATTACTCAAAGATCTTTCATGGGACCGTTCAACCTCTCCTTCAGTAATAATTTTGTCTTTACACCAGTTTCTTAAGTAGTGGAATGTAGCAGACAAAAAACATTAAATGTTTAATCTTCAAGTTTCACTTGGGGCTTGCAACTGCCAGTATGTGGATGCAGACTGCAGAAACTATGTAAGTATTTAGTTTGGAGACATCACTCTGATGCCAGGTACGGTCGGTGCTGCGTCGCAAGGAGGTGGAAATTGATTTTGTTTTGTTTATTATTATTATTCTTTGCTTTTGGTTAACCTTCCAGTTATTATCACCTCCGCCAAAGAGGATGAGTTTAAGCCCACATTTTGTTGTGCAATGGATTATTATACATTATTCTGGGGGATGTAGGTAATGGCCCAAGCAAGAAATGGTGTGTTCTGTGGTGATCTGGATATGGAAACTGAGCGGCCTTGACGGAGGTTTGCGCTCTCTGTGTGCTTTCTCTCGTTGTTTTGATTGTTTGTTCAGAGGCTGATTTTAAATTGACAGGCTTTTGTTACAGACACACTAGAACGCCATGTTTCTCATGTGTTGCGTGTAGTTACATTTGTGAGGAGTGACGCTCATTTAGAAAAGCATATAAAATGCACCTCCTTCTCAAAGAGGGAATATTTCTGGAAACCAATAGCCACTATATGGATATCAACCATGCTCTGTGTGTGTGTATTAGAATTACATTTTCTGAGAGCATTGCCTCATTTGTATGAGCTGTGACATGCATGCAGCATTATTGCTCTTCCCGGCTGTTGAGCCTTTTGGAATAATCTCAATAAAGTTAAAAGGCAAGTAAGGAAAAAGCAAAAACTCAGCTTTTTTATCTCCATTTTGAAACACCCTTTCATTTTGTTGTTGGATGCCTTCATTTTGTGTGGAGGAATGAGATTGATTGTGTGAATAGTGACTGCTCAGCAAGGCTTTGATGGACATGGAAAAAGAGACGTTTACAGTGGCAGAGTACAGCAGATTAAAGATTAGGCGATGGAGGTCTGAATGGAGAGCTTGGACTTCTTGCTGGATTGCAAAAGCTTTAAACACTGCCTGACATTTAAAATGGACTCTTTTGTTCAGGCAAGGACTCAGAACTCCTACAGCAATTCATTATGATAGGCTTTACACAGAGAGGGAGCCTTGACAGTACAGCCCACTGCTATTATAATATGCAAGTCCTGGGAATTGAAGCCTTTCTATGTTGGTGCTTTGTTCAAACAGAAAAAAGAATTGAGGTAAAGGTGCTGAATTTTCCAACAGAATTCATGCAGTGACGATTTATTATTTATTATTGCTCTCATAAATCTATAGGATGTTAATGTACAGTTGACACATGACGGAATATTGCTCCATTTAACACACATTTTAGCTTAAAGTGGCTCCCCACCCTGCTCAAATGACAAAACTAAATTGGAACTAATCATTGAGTGGATGTCATAGCAGAGGCAGCACAAAAACCCAAGAGGGTTCAGGAGAGAGTGATAGAATAGCGGGCAGGATAAAGGAGAATATTGGTCCAGCTTTCACTCGCTCGCGAGTTTGCTTCTCTCGTCTTCTCGTCCATAAATCAAGTGATTCAAACAATGTGCCAACAATGAGCAATAGGTTAAATAATAAATAATCCAAGTGACGCAAACTAAAATACTATTGTTTTTTTGTCTTGTTTTTCTCAGTTAGGTTTTGTTTCTAATATCCTGAAAAATAAAACAATGTTATCATACAAAACGTTATAATATACCTAAGCATAAGCTACTGTACCTAGTCTAAAGTCAAAAGGTTGTTCTGCTTCAGAGTTCAGTATCTTAAACTGTTTTGTAATAGTCCGACTAATACTCCTACACATCCTTGTCTACATATATAAACATTTGCAACACTGGACTTTTGGGGTTACATCTGTCATGTTTGTCTGTTATTCTTTAGCTGGTTACCTTAATATTCTATTTGTTGCTTTAAAGGCATATTAAGACCCCTTTGCAAGGTTCTTTGTTTATAATACAGAGCTGTGCAAAAGTCTCAGGCCAGCTTTGTTGTTTTGTTGTCTAAATTCTGTGATCACTGGCATTTGGATTGGAATGATGTGACTGAAAGTTTGTTGTTATAAATTGTGGATATATAACCGTCAATGAGATGAACTCTTACAACATGTGTAAGTAATGCTCAAGCACGTCTTAAATAAACCTGCTGCAATAGACAGATATTTTTAAGACTTGACACTTAGTCTCCTAGAAGCTTTTTTGCTGAAAATCTTGTTATTTTGAAACTGCATAAATGTTTCCCGTATTTTCTGGATGTGTTCCAATAAAATGATTGGAAAATAATTCTACTGTACAGACATTATAGCATTGCTGAAACATCACATCGAATGGTGGCCCAAGACTTTTGCTCTGTACTGCAAGTCGGCCAGAAACATTAACTCAATAACACAGTTCGATCCACATACAGAATTAGCCTCTGCTGATTCTGGAGTCTCTCACCTAATTATATGAGTCATATGTTTTCCACACAAAATGTATTCATTATTCAATAGTCCGCCAGGAATTTATAATTGAAAGAGATGTTCTTAAGGAGCGGAGACGAGAACAACATTAGAAAACCATGAAAAAGTGGAGAAATGGTTTGCCCATGACGACCTCTAATACAGAAATGTTTGCATTTTCGAATCTAACAGCTTGTCGTTTCAGATGTTTCTTAGAGGAAAAAGTAAAGAGCAGAATGATACTGATCCAGCAGGTTTAAGCCTGTAAGCCTCAAGCTCTGTGCGCTGCAAGCGCCACTGGGATGAATCTTTGAGTGGTTTCCAGATGGTGTAAGTCGGACTTCACAGAATTCAAGATCAACAGAGTCCCACACTATCGATTAAACTCTTATGCAATTGGGTTGCAGGACTGTGTTGTTCATATGAAGTTTTATAAGGTACAGGGCAAACTCTGCAGTGTTATTTTATAAAATTCAATGTGACAAAAATAAAGCAATCACTACTTCTAAATGTTCCTGATGAATCTGCAGTACATTCTTAAACTTGGCGGTTACACTTCCATCTTGTGATTCAGGTAAATGGTGTAATTTGTCAGCACTTTGAAAGCATAACTGTATTTTTTTTTCCACATGGTATGCTATAGAAAACAAAAACAGGAGAGATCACTTATTCTCTGGTCCGTCTTTCTTCTTTCACTCTCATAGTCACAGAGAGAGGGAAGCAAAATGTTCTTAGAAACCTTTGATATAACTTTCCCATGGCAAATAAGGAGGTTATGCAAATATGGATGAATGGCTGGCAAACGATTTGGCTCCATGCAGTGTTAGGAACATATCTCTCCTCTGCTCTCAGGATCGCTCCAAGGCCCCTGCACAGTGGTTTTACTTACTTCCTCGTCCCATGTTAATGTAAAATGGAAACTGAATGTTTAAGATGTCTGTGGTTTGCCTCAGGAAGCATTATGTCAAAGTGTTGTAAGTTGTTTTTTTTGTTTTTTTCAAACCATGCTAACGGCATGAAAGTATGAAATGCAAGGTAACTATGTATGTGTGTAGGTGCTATAAAAACATTCTTCTCTTTGAAAGCATGAGGGGAGATTTTTGAGGAGAATAATATTTTGATTTGAGTCAAAAGATAGTTGTTATACCTGGCTATATGCAATGCACTATTGTAATGAAGTATAAATACTTCTTTGCTGCACTTAAGTTCAAATGTCATATATCTTTAATTTTCTTTATTTGTATTTTCTAGCAACTTTTATTCCACTACATTTCCTCTAACTATCTCTGTTACTCGTGACTACCAAATAAAATCATAAGAATAATTAATTATATTAATATAGAGCTTCTCTAGTCTTGATGAGCTGCTTTACACTATGGTTTTGTGTGGGGTCAAGGACACATAGACTAGCAGAGCCAGGAGTTGAACCCACAACCTTCCAGTTCCTTCCACCTTCAACTCACTCTACCACTGACCTACTGTGGCTCAATTGATCTGAAATCTGAAAATGATTGTCCTTTTAATACTTAAGTACAGTAAATGTTATATACTTTAAGAGTTTTACTTAAGTAATATAATAAAAAGTGACTTCAGCTTCTACCAAAATTCATTTTACTGGCTTGATACTTGTACTTTTACTCAAGTATTACCTTTAAGGTACTTTATATAAGACTGGCTATATATTATGGGACCTATATAGGACTCTCTGGAGGTGAGGCGACTTCCGCAGCTATGAAGATTCAGGTGTCTCCTATTGATGGCACAGTGACCCTCAGACCCTAAGCTGAGCAAAGAACATTGATTTGATAGAGGTTGCTAATGTGACCATAGATCTGTTTACTATTTACTTTACTGCTACATTCCTGTGATTGCCGTGGGCTGCAGTTGTACTCGAGGGAGAGGGAGCAGTTCTGCTTCACTTACTCTGTTGAAACAGAGCAGGCTGCGCTGCCTCGAGTAAGGAAGTATTGTGGTGCATTTGCATTTCCTTATTATTTTCATTGGCATGACCGAGACTTGTGAAAGGCATATACTGTAATGACTGTTTGAATTAATTGCGAACATGGAAGCTGAAACAAAATCCTGTCGGAGCTTTCAGTCAAGTGCATCATCTGAGCGTTTTAAACCAGCAATAACAAACTGTCAAAAGAAATTGTGACCTATTTCTCTTATCAGCACAGTGCATGAATAGGCTTCTAACATGATGGATCAAGGAATGACATGGCTGTCAGATAACCAAAGATCAAACCTTTTCCACAAATATGATGGATCGCGTAGCAAAGATAAAAAGCATGTACCTCCTTTGCTACCGCATTATTTGTTTGGGCAGCTCATGCATGTTAAAGGCTTCTGATTAAGTAAATTACGCTTAGTTTGCAATTCTGGTGTATGACCCATTTATGAGTGAAATTATTTTGGATTTACAGTGGGTTTTTAATGCATCATGAAATGAGCACAGTGTGGTATTTGCTATTTACTACTCAGCAGATTACCATTTTAATATTCTCAGTAGCATTGTGGTATTTGAATGAATTTGTTGCACAGCAGTTTTCATCGCATGAAACCTCTATTTCCTAATTGTCTCTTTCCTTCAGTGGTCTTTAAAATGGTGTTTAAATTGTGTCTCCTAAAGTTGCATCTTGTAACACTGATCATTTCTAAGGCACTTTGGATGCAAAGCACTGTCAACATCTTTTGTGGGTAAAATGAGAGAGGAGATTGCAGTGGTGTCTATCTTTTTCACCAGGGACAGTGGATTCAAGCAGAGCGTTCTTGTCTGGATCCCCCTTTGAATACGATTGCAGTTTTCTGCATAGTTTCAGGTTCGCTCCTTGCCTGGATCTGCTGCGCTAAACAAATTCTCATCGCGATTAAACATGTTTCGAAGAATCATAAAAGGTAACATTCATTCGTTCGTTTTAAAGGGTCCTACTCAATGTAATGTGTGAACATTGTTTGCAAGACATTTCATTAATGGTCACACACGCTTGCACACTTGCACAAGAACGACTAACAGGAAATAACTGTTTCATGGGCCCCATAGGAGATTACATGTGTGAGCTGACCCCGAAACCATGGCAAAAAAACTACATATCAAGCAAAACTACATCAACAAAAACGTAGTATTGCTACCAAAAAAGCAAAATACAACAATGTTAAAGGAAGTTGTTTTTTTTTTTAAATGTGATATATTGTGTGATGCACCCTCACCATGCCTCCTTCACTGGGAACTAGGCTAAGACACAAACCATCTCAATGGAAACATGGTTGACAGTGGAGAATCGACTGAACAGTTTTAGCCACTTGTTGAAAGGCTAACCTAAAAGTCGTATCATTTATTTATCTTGCAATTAAACAGCTTTTTTTTTTTTTTGACTGGAAACTAAAGTTTGTGTCACTTTAAATATCACTCTCTCCATGCACAAAAAGTCCACAGAAAAATCACAATACACAGGAGCTGTTGCTCCACTACAGTACATTCAAACGTGTGGTTTTGTGACTTTGGTCTTAGGCTTTACCGAAGTAACACAAACTTATCAAATTAAGCAGCAGCAGTAAACCAGCAGAACGATTTTCTCTGCCGACTTTGGAGTGGGATAGAGCACTTAACAAACTTCAGTTTGCAGTCTGGAAACGCTGCCTTATGGTGAGGTAAAGTGGCAAACTTATCTTAAGATGGCATAGATTTAGGAGAGCCTCTTGTTAAGTGGTTAAAATCTCTCTTTTATCTTGTGTACCTGTTGGCAGCCATGTTTCCAGTGACAGCGAGTGTCTGCGTTACAAGCTGGTGGGTGTGCACACAACACTGTGAGCAATGACTTTGTCACTACCTCAGCCAAATACAGGCCAAATAGAGTATAATGTAATTTTGTGAGTTGAAATTACTTTTCTGCTTTTAATATTTAAGTGCTTGCACATTTTCCTAAAGACAATTCTGCATCAGAGGCCCCCCTATGACCACTGTTCAAAAAGTAATTTCACCTCCTCTGTCAAAAACAGCTCTAAACAAGTAATTGTTAAGAGACTCCTATCACCATCTAATTATCTCATCAATTCAATTCCTCAATGCGAGTGATGACTTAATTAGAGATTGGTCTTTGTAAGTAAGAGTCTTGAAAAACAAAGCTGTCAAATCCACAAGTGGTGACTCCGGTTTGTGCGATTTTTCACCCTATCCCCCGACAGCCGGGGCCATCATGTTGTAATGAAATTCCTGTGTGTAGCTGTTGCTCTCTTTCCTCTGCTCAAGCAAGTCTCAATACTTCAGCACGAATGATGATGCAATGGAGATCTCTCCAATTCCAGCAGGGGTAGTGTTCAATCTCAGCAGTCCAAGAATCCTCTCTTATTCTTGCTCGATATTATACAAAACCAGATACACAGGCCAAACTAAATATATAGATTCTAGTGATGCTCAGGTCGAGGATTTTTAAAAAGCTGAACTCAACCCGCCCACAAACGTACGTGTATATGTTGATTACGACCCAAACCTGCCTGACAACAAATGTATCAATCCCTCATTTATGTATTTAGGATTTATTTATCTTATTATAGAACTACAATTATTGGAGGTCTCACTCTGTGTTCTGTCCTGGGTGCTGCTACCTGCTCTTTAAATGTAGCGGCTGAAACTGATCGTAATTTGAATACCACGCCCCCATATATTCATATATGCATGACCCAGACTGAGGCAAAAGGGGTTTCCTTCAATGTTACACGGCACAGACGCACCGCCGGTGTCTGAGCCAGATAATGGTACATATTAAAATGTGCCACATTCACAAGAATCCGCAGAGTGTGGATATTCTTTAATATATTGTTAACGCAGCTTTTTAAAATGTGTATATTTGCACCATAGACATTTATTTCTCTTTAATTAGATGAATAGTCGTGCGGCAGCTTGAGCCAGATAGAGCCAAGCAACCACCAGCTGATAGAGGAGTTATGTTCTCCACCTCCGCATCCAAGACCCTGGATTCTCACTGCAGGAGTCCTGGAAAAACAGACAGAAATGTGTCGATTAATGACTGACATAACTCGCTCTCTGATTGTAATAAATTACCTTTGTGCATAATTGTATTTCATTAATATTCTTATCGTCATCATTATTTTAACACTAGTAAAATTCAACTTTTTTCGTGCAATATCTAATTGACCTGCAAGTCTGGGAACCTCTGTGAACGGTCACTGTATTAGTACGATCTGCACTGCATGTCCACACTGATTTCAGACTTGTGTTGACCTGGTCTGAGCTGCTGTGAGATTTGATCATACACTATGTCAGTGCCCATATTGATAAATGCCGCTCTTTGCTTATACTTTTCTTTGCGTATGCACTTTTGATAAATGAGGGCCTTTAAGTGGATTTATCCTTATACACTTATACAACTTATACATATGAAGAAGGACAGCGCCACTGTCATATTGATTTGCACTTTGCACCACTCTTGACCTTTAATTATTTTAAGTGTTACCTTTCTCAACATTCAACAAATCAGTCCAAATCAATCTTGAATAATGAGGGACTTATTATTCAACTTAAGACTAAAATAAAGGCTGATTCAAGACTTAAATCATTTTGTATTACTAAAAAAAAATATGTAGTGTCTTTGCTCATTTCAGGCCACTGCAGTTGTCATTTTCCTGTACAGTACCCTTGTTTAAAATCAAATGCACCCGCCTGAATGTTTATGGCCAAGTCAGCCTTAAAGTTAGGTTGTGTATTGTGCGTAGATAAGTAAGCTTGACCCTTAAGAGTTTACAACTCTTCTTATAGAAAATAAACTGATTTATTGAATGTACAGTATGTTTCATGGGTGTCTTGTTAAGCCCCTAATGAATCCAATACAGAAACTGAAATGTAATGTCTTGCTTTCAGCAAAATGGCTGTCACAAAATGTCCTGGATTCATTTTGTTACATTTAAGATCATATTAATAAAAATCTAAATTAGTATTTAATTAAGCAACGCCATATGAACTTAGCATTTTGAAAGTGATATGCAGAATAATTAATTTAACATAATTTAATGTAGCACCTCTCTTCCTGGTCTACAGAAGGAGTGAAGATGACAAGGAAATTGCTCATGGAAGACACCATCCTTCCCAAAAGAACCAAACTTCTTTACAGACTGTATGTGCTCCATGCTTGACCTCTGCCTGACCATCACATACTTTCAATATAATGAAGGTTTCTACAGACAGAAACCCGGGATGTGTCATGGGGTCACCAGCATCTTCCTTAGTGGCCAACATTTACATTTGAAGAGGTGGAAAGCAGAGCCTTGACCTCCTTCACAGGAACTTTATCTAGCCACAGGTTCAGATACGTGGACAAAACTTGGGTCAAGATCGCAACTCATAGTAGCTGTGGCGCAATGTTATATTCAACAGTGAGTGTTTTCGGGACAAGACCGAAGTCTCAACAATACACCCACAACCCACTGGAGCACAAACTCATCACAACCTTGCAAGAAAGGAGGGAAAGTTTCAAGGAAAGGAAACATATCAGGGAAGCACTTAAAAACCAGTGGCTATCTGACCATTGTTTTGTGTTATTTTAATATGAGTGTTTTTTATAAACAAGACTATCCCAGAGCGAGGAAGGTGCTATCTTACGACTGAAATGGCGGCAATTGTTATTGATCACTCCACCTGACATTTTTTCTTCTCCATGTGATTTTATTTTAGACCATAGACTGCACTCAACTCTAGACAAAGTAGCCCCACTCAAATTAAACAAAATCAATATCATTATCTCTGGATACATGAGGAAATCAAACAGTTAAAAAGAAACGGCCGTGTAGCAGAAAGAAAATGGAGAAAGAATAAGTTAACAACATTACAAAAATAGTTTTCATCACTTAGTCAAAACTGAAGAAGCCTCTTGGATAAGAGGTGAAACATCTTCACCTTCAAGCTGGTCTCAGCTGACATAGGGCGATAGGCGGGGGACACCCTGGACAGTTCTCCAGTCCATCGCAGGGACACATATAGAGACAAACAACCATTCGCTCTTACACCTATGGTCAATTTAGAGTGTCCAATTTGCCTAATTCTTAATTAGCAACTTGTTTTCATTAAACACAATAGGATTATATTTGGGATGTAATGATATCAGAATCGCACAATATAATAATATTACACTGATGAGTTCACAATACGATATTTATTGAGATACTTTATCCATGGTATGACATTTATGGCAATATTCCCACCCATCTGTGGTGTGTGATTCTCTCTAATTGCTTGTTACTTTAGCTTTTTTATTTTTCTAGGGAGCAAGTATAACAATGGTATTAGTGTCATGTGCGACCATTGGATCATCTTTGTTTACACGCGAGCAACACAAGTAAACGTCACTGGCGACTCATCATCTGGATCTAATACTGGAGCGTCTCTTTGTTAAGCCCTCTCCTTCTTCAACCAGTCTGTTGGGTGATTAGTCTGGGGACTGTTGCTACAGCAGTGCTCATCATATCGAGTACGATAGATCAGAGTGTTCTCTGTAGTTGTCACTTCTCAAAATACCCTTTTTAGTCAGAAGACCTGTTGTTTAATTCCACCACAGGTCCATGACAATATTGAGACACTTTTAGTTTTGCAATAGTGTGGAACTGACAATACTGTTACGTCCCTATTTGACATTCCTTCACCAGAGTACATCAGTTATCAGACTAGAATGTCAACAGATATTTGCAGATCCATCACAGTGCTACACATTTGTCACTTACAAAGAATAAGTCACAGTTTGAACTTGTGGCCAGTTACACAATATCTTTTGGTGGCCCCACCTCTCTATTTATGTGCCTTCCTTCCCATCCTCCTGCTCTGTTTGATCTCTCTAATTCACCTAATGAGGCTGGGCCTCTGGCAGACAGCTGGCACACACACACGAAAGGCAGCAGCACGGAGATACGCCCCTAGATCTCAGCACAATGCATAGTGCCATCCCATCTGACTCAGCAGCCAACTCGGAAAACAATCAGGGTCCCACTGAACAAGGTGTGAGAATCACGCTTAATTACCTGCTGTTGGAAAATCAGCACAATTTAGATATGACGAAATTTAGGTCAACTTGATCTCAGCAGTGTAACTGTGAGGAGAGTAAATGCACGAAGACAGTGTTGCCAAAATTCATTCAGCTCATTATTTTTTTTTTTGTACATGTTAGGACTATGCGGTGATTCATCTTGAGTCGCTGTTCCACGAAGAAGTGCTGACTTGTTTTCCTGTAATGAATGACTTTTTTTTTTTTTTTTACCCATTGTAATGGAATCGTCCGCGCGAAGTTGTCCCAGGGGTTATTGTCAATTTGTCGGCGTCCCCATTTCAACTTTGGCATAATGTCATCAACAACCTACATTTTCTGAAAGAGTTAAAAAGTTACTTGTAATGAGGGATATGAAATGTGCCAAGCAACTTTGTCCCACTTTGTCTGAGTGGAAGGGAGGGCTGGGAAACATCAGAATCAGCAGTTTGTTTGTTTTTGAGACAAATGAAAACCCCCTCAAAACTGCTAATCTTTGATTTCTTCCAGATTAGAGGGACTCAAGCTGTAGATACAGAAACACAAGTGGCACGCAGCCTGTCTCCTAAGCATATTATCAAATGGAGACCCATTGATGTATTCTCTTGTTGGTCTTGGGAAAAGAACAGTCCCTGCTAGTTTTTTTAATGTTTATTTTTCTCACTGTTTTATGTTATCAATATTCTGAAGTAGAGTAGAGTTTGAGTAAATCATGGATGGGGTGTGTCTCGCCCTCCGACTGTATCTGGCCTGGAAAACAACTCATAATAAATACAAATGAACAAGGAAAACACTCAAAGAATGTAAACCTGTGCCAAGGCTGCTCAGTTTTCCACCGTGCCAATACACTCACCTACCTTGCAAGGTATATAATTAAAAATAATAAAAATCCTGTATTTTACACTGGGGTTGGATCAACATCGAACACTTTTTAAATGATGCTTCTCGCAATCAGACAGATGAAACAAACAAGCAAATGCAGACGCAAACACACATTTCTTGGCAGAGGCAAACATGGGCAACTATTATTCTGAATAAAAGAAAACAACAGAAAAATATAGTCTACATGTCATCACTGGTGTCAGTTGGTCTCAAAATTTACTCGTATGCAAGTAGGTAAATTAGAATTACTAGTTAATTACTACCCTTTTGCCATTGCATTAAGTTAGTTTTTATAATCCTTAATCCTTCAGAGGATTTTATATATAAAATTGACATATGAAAGGTTCCTCACCCCTGGATTTGAAGCTGATTGTGTCATATGGAGGCACATAAGCAATCCACACAGATTTAACAAGTAGCAATTTAACTTTATCTGTATACAGAGAAATTGTCTTGGCACCTATAGGTGGCTCACAGTTCTGTTAATGCCATGTCTGTTTGCTACGAGTAGCCATCTGACCTGAGGTTTTTTTTTAAAATTCAAAGTGAAAGCTTCCAGCCTCTTTGGAGCTATGTGTGCAGGAGCTGTGTCTGCTCTGTGCCTTGCTTGAGTGCCATGTCCCGGAGCCAGGCACAGATGGCATGAAAGAATCCCTGAACTGTAGAGAAAAAAACCAAAGGCGTCCACCTGGAGGCCCGCGCAGTGGCATCATGGTGGAACAAACTCAATGTTCACATCACCAGGATCCAGTTCTGCCACAACTGAGGGCTTTTTGAGTTCGCGTATTATAGCATCCTGCTCTACTTTCTCTGCTGTGAATATTTAATCCACAGGAAATAGGGAGTTAAACTGACAAGAGTCAGCAGTTGTGGAACGCTCCTATTTATCTAGCTTACCGCGGATTTAACGCATTCACAGGTGCAGCATAGAGGCGCTACCAGCTGTCGGCATGATCATAATGCGTTCACATGAATTCATCAGTAAGTACACAATGCTGGCAAAAAAAAAAAAAAAAGTTTTAATTAATGAATTCATTAATTAGTTTAATCAGACATGACACAGTGGTCCATATTAACATATTCATTCAACAGAGAAAACATAGCAGAGCCCCTAGCATGAGTGTCATCAAGACAGGAAATTTGAAATTCCAATTCAGTCCATGTAGAGACATCAACAGAGGGTGTTAAATGGGAGTGAGGAGCATAATCTGGAAAAGCATTGACTTGACAAATTGAATAAATCTTAAGCGACATATCAGTCTCAGTAGGTGGGAACTTCTTCCAGGTGTGTGATTGTGGAAATGTTGTTGAAGCACAGAACAGACTGAACATTAAGCCACAGATTACTTAAAAAAGCAACATATACGTACATCCTACTTCCTCTCACCGGCTCATTTGTGAAAGCCACAGTGTGTCCCCATGTCACTGTCTGTGGTTAAACTATTGCTTCAGTGCCTTGAATCAAGACTCATGCTCAGCGGGAGCACAGGCAGGATATGTGCAGATGATCAGGACAGTTAGTGACAGACAGGTATGAGTATGGTCCAAATGAAATAACTGCTTGTGATTATTACAGTATTGCAAAGCCAAAGTCCCCGAGGATCTGCTGGACGTCTTTGAAGAGAGTGAAGTGGAAAGTTTTGCCAGAAAGTTTGGGTTCATTGCAGGGCTGATGCAGTAGATTACAACAGTCTGTATACCTCATACCTTAAAGTACCTTAAGACTGCACAACCTGCAGTATCAGTCATTTGTCCTGACCACAGCTTCAGTCCAGAGTGAAATATCAACTTCTGTGATCAGCAGGTCAGATATTTCAATTATTTTATATCAAGTGCTTGATTGATTCTCACAAAACTTTGATACAGACGTTCATGGTTCCCAGTTAGTGTACCTTACTGACTTTGTGGATATCTTCACTTTATCTTTAGAGCTCCAGTGAGGTTTAGTTTTTTTTTCGAAATAAAATGTTCCGGGCAGCAAAGATTGAAGTCACTGTTGTGGTTGTCCCACTTGTGCTTTATATTGTAGAGGACGACCTGTCCTACCCTTCCATCAGTGTGACTGCGAAAAGAATATCACAGATTGGTTCACGGTTCACTATGTCTGTACATTTATCATGCTCAGTCTTTTTAATTCAAATTCTGAAATGTAATTAAATGGAAGTGATGGAGTTTGGAATGGCAGGGGTGGTTATGGGTAGGTAGACCCTTGAAGAGCCAACCAAACATGGCCCCACAATAATAATAATGAGTTGAAGGAGTCCAACAGTCGGTGCAGGGTGAATGTGCTGAGCAGGGAAAGTGAAGGTGAGCCCCATAAGACTCATTTAAAAGGAACATGGTGCTGAGATCAGCCCAGGTGCCACACACATTTCACAATTACACACAATTACAGCGTGAAGACTAGGCAACATGGCTATTTATCTGCCTGTATTGGCACAGCACATCTCTCTTTTGCTATCCTCCTACTTGTGCACATTCCACACCTTGGCTTTGCTTTGAAAATTGAATAGCTTTGAAAAAAACAGTTTTGATTACCCACAGTTGAAACTCATGGGTTTTTACATATTGTCCTGTTTGTAAAAGAGACATGTCCTGCAGGATACTCTGCTACAACCTGGCTTGTTTTCAAATTATTATTATTTTTTTTATGCCCACCTGCTTTATTTTGCATGCATCTAGATTACAGCTTTCTGTGCATGCACAGCTTTGGGTTTCACAGCAAGAATTCATGTTATACAAAACACCGCCCCGCTGCTTTTCAGACAAAGCCAAGTGCATGTGGCCAGTATGTGGATAAGTGTATATACTGTATGTGTAAATACATTTGCTAAGGGGTGTTTCGGCTCTGCTCTGCATGAACACAGGTACACAATCATTGTTTTTCCTGCTATTCTGTCTTCTAGTTTCATGAATGACTTCCTGAACAAACTATTGGCCATTGGGTCACTTCTCTCTTTCTTGTCTTCCTTCTCGTTTTTAATGAAGATGTTATATACATGTATGTGTGTATCTCCCATCATCTCTCACACAGGACAGTAATGTTATTTTCCATTTTAACAAACTGCATCTTTGTAGCTGTGTTTGACAATGAGTGACCCCATTCTAGTTCCTGTAACTGCCATGCTTGTCAGTGTCTGATAGGAAAACGAAATAATGCCAAAACCAACTGTATGCATTGCAGTTTTAACACCTCATGGATCAAATGTTTAATCTTCTTAACCAGTCTACAAATTCTTCTTCATTATTTAAATGTGTAAATATGGCTTCTCATCATATAAAATGCATCAGATTTTTAATAAATTACGAGTCACGCTTTAGTACTAATTATTATCAGCATGTGTCTGTAGCACCAAGGAAGGAGTTTACAGTAGCAGTAAGTAACTGCTGTGTTAGTGTATAGTTTAAAGGATTTCTTTAAGCCAATTTGTGTGTGTGTGTGTTACTGTCAATGTATTTTCTTTATCCACTCTATTGATATGCGACTTATTACTTTTCTTGTTTATCGGACTTTGTCTCCCGTTGGTCTTGCTATGTCATTGTCTGATTCATTAGCTCCCTTCACAGCACAACCCAGTATTTGCAGATATGCTTTGTCCCTCAGTCTCTGTAAATATGTTGTCAAAATCCAACAGATTTTGTTTTCCTTCTCTGTGTAAATGGAGGATCTGTAATTAGATTGATTATTATATTACAGCAGGGCAAAATTAACCCCCACTGAAAAAGAGTGTTTCCTATACTTGTGCCACGGAAACAGACCTCAGAGACAAAAGTTTTGTCAAATGCAGACTTAACATTATGCATGCAGCACTGTTGAATAAGTAATGTGAATGCCTTTGATTTCCATTTCTCTTCTGATCAGAGAAGTTAGTGACATAAATCCATCAGTTGCTTGATGAAAGAAAATGTAAATCTTGGACCCTTTTGCATATCATGCATTGGCTTCGGTCTACGAACAATTCTGCCTTTTAGATGAGTCTTTATCAGATGAATAGTCTGCTCCTGTCATTTAATAACCCCTCTGTCAGATCCAAACGGACAGCATGATGGGATGATCTCACCACACCCATTAGAAGAAAAAAAAAAAACCAATGAAGTGAAGTGCTGTCCACATGACCGATATTTTGTCCAGCAATGTCAATTTATTCAAAGGTTATTTCTGGAAAAATGTCCTTCTTGGCATGTACCCTGTAAGACCTGGTTCACACTGGATGTGTGGCGCGTGACGCTGCTGCGTCTCACTTGCGGGTGTGTGTTCACACTGGCATTGTGTTTGCTGTGTCTCACCGCTGTCTCCCAATATCACCGAGAGAGAGAGAGAGAGAGAGAGAGAGAGTTAGCCCTCTTCCATGTATTCAGACACAGCCTAGACACTAAAACTATGACAGCTGTCAGTGCACGTAGTGTCATTATCAACAGATCTTTTCTCTGTCTTTTCTACTTTTGCTGCGAACTGCGTGTGTCACGCCAAAACTCAAAAATAGACGCAGTCGTGTCTCACACATGCAGTGGGAACAATCTATTCTGTTAACACGGGCACCGAAATTTGAAACACGATGGAACTCAGCTGCAATGCACAGGTCACACATCTGGTGTGAATCAGGCACCTGGCAGTTAGTGCAATGAATGATTATTTCGAACACCTGTGAGGCAGAGTGATACTACAGTTAAACGGTTAAAAAGTCCCAGTGCTGTTATATCAGCACTCATGAAAAGCCTACTGTCCAATCAAATGACTTCCTCGCAACTGGTTAGAACCAACTGTTCCATTATATACGGCAGCTTATTTTCTACCATCTTACTAGCTAGACCATACTTCACCCAAGTTAGTGAAGTCAACTGAATCAAAGAGGAAATATTATGTATTATAGCAGCTCAGCCTCAAACTTCCGCTACTGAGGTTTCTGACTCCGGATGACCTGGTTGACGCGCTTTGCCTTGGCGATCGCTCTTTTGTACTCTGATTGAATGTCCACGCTGTTTGTTTCGTTGCAATATATTGGTTTATTGCTGTGCGTTTTCTTTGCATAATGAAATTCCTTCAAACAATCCACAACCATTCACGAGTAGCGCCTCCGCGGTACAGCGGTCGAAAACCGTTTGCCCTTCCGGTTCACAAACCTGACAAGGACAGTGATATTGCCACCTATATACACACCTGAGCTCCCCCTCTGAGAGCACAGCGACCCCACACACACATTGAGTGAATTACACCAAACCCTCATACCACAATTAAACACATTCGGCTTCTATATTATGTATATTATTTAAATAGGTGCAGTAATCTGCAATTCACAAGGTTTTATATTATTAAGCCTTAAACACACCGAGACACATTTTTGTGTTTTCTGCTTTTAATTTCGAGGTTATTGTTAACAAATATGCCAGATTGTGCATTTTTGAGTGTTCTCAATTTTTTTTCATGTAGTTTTTATTTTTAGTATATAGTAAACTAAAATACTCACACTAACAAACTCATGCACAGAAATGTGCTCACTGAAGCCCATTCAAATCACCATTTTTGATGCATCACATGGCAATTTAAGGGTTAAAATCATTAAAAATGTATTAATGTTTGATATGTATGATGAGGCCTGATAATGTATACAATTTGTTTAGCTTCTTTTTTATGAGCATATTTGGTGCTCTGGGTGTGTCAATGTGAATATTTTATGAAATCTGACATTGCAAAAAAAAAAAAAAGAATACCATATACCAGGCTGCAATAATCAAACCAGAAACAATCCATTTTGCATGACGTATATTGAAAATAATTCATTTATTGTGTTTTTTAGACCATAAAATGAAGGTGCGTCATAACAAAAGCTTGGCAGATATGTATGGAAAGGACTGGTGTTGGTTTAAAATCATTTTTATAGCTTCATTTTTTATGAGCACACCTGGTGCTTTAGGTGTGTTTATGTAACTTTTCTAAAGGTGCATCAAAGGGTTAAAAGAGACAAATTAGGAATGTTTTGATGTTGTGACCATAATTTTCAAATATGAAAATGACATATCTTCTTGCAGGGGCTCTATTGCTTGCTTCTCCAAATGCTCCCCTCTGTTTCTGAAATCTATAGCAACCATCTTTTGGCTCTGTCATGGTTTACTGACAGGAATTCACATTGCCGGGACATCAAGGATTAAGGATTAAGGATCTCTGTCAAACTACTCTAAAGAAACCCTGATGAATATTCAGGGTCGATAAAGGCTGGTCTCATAATATAACTAAGCTGCACAGATTCCCACCATTTCAATACATTCCCTTATCTTGTAATGTTAACAATTGAAAATTGAAATGAGGAAAGAGAGGAAGAAGGCAGAGGGGAAAACGATAAAATCAGCAGGGGAAGTGTGGGTGGGTCATCAAGGTCCCTTGTCAGCAGGGCATATCATTTTTTGAGGGCCAAACTGAAGGAATTACTTTTATCATTTCATTGGCATATTTCATTACAGGAACACACCCATGTCAGTTAGTGGGATGACTCAAAAACCAGTGAACAAATACGCAGATTTTTTTTTCTTGCAAGATAGTTCAAGAATCAAGAATTTTTTATTGTCATTATGAGGACTTAACGAGATTTTGCAGCGACTCCCGGCTTAAGGCACACAAAAAAATAACAAAGAATAACAAAAGCACTTAAAGAAGACACAACAAAATATAAAATGTCAAGTAAATGAGTGAGGTTTTTATGTATAAGACATAAGACTAGTTTGACATTTTCATACATTTCTCAAGAAGCTCTGTAATGGGTCATTATTTAAAAAAAGGTGTCATTTTGAAATGCACATACAACTCATTGGTTTTGTCAAAATCTCACATGCAGCTTCCTAAGTATTGTGTCTATATCTAATCTAATTGGTAATACATGTGTTTCTCAAAATACCACAGGTGGCAAGATGTTTTTAAATTTTATGATAATTAAATGTAAATTATAATATCAGTCATAACACTGTAATTATTTCTACTTTTTTTTCTTAGACCAGACTGGGCACACACTGTCTCCGTATCACCTTCAGACTGCTCAAGCACAGAAGCTGAGAAATCTAATATTCTTGTTCATGGTTATGGAACAGACTACGTTACCACTCATGGTTTAGCATTTATTAATTGCGTCAGGGACAACCAGGCAATATGCGCCCTAACTCATCAAGCACTATGTACAGTATATATTAGTGTAGGCTGATGCAGAGTCACTGCCAGCATCAAGGTATTACATATTAAAGCAGCAGCAGATTTCCACAAGTACATGTAAAGTACAGGATTTCATGCTTTGTTGCACAATTTCTTTGATTTGATCCATGTATACACTCCAATATATGTATGTATATATATATATATATATATATATATATATATATATATATATATATATATATATATATATATATATATATGTGTATATATATATATACTTATATATGTATATATATATATGTCTGTGTATGTTTTATATAACAATTCATTTGAGACAATAACAATAAGTTACAATAACAGCTGCAAATAAAACTGAATAATTGATGAAAATGAAACATGTGTCTTTACCGGTGCTACTGTAGGTCTGACAGACTGTAAACAAAGATATTTTCCAGCATATTCCATTAACAGCTGTGCCTTCCTCACTATTTTACAGAATGTGCAATAAAAGGGTGGACTTATCTGTAACCACACATCTTGAAAGCGCATAATGGCCCTTAAGAGGTTACAGGCCTGGTAAATAGGGTGGATGTGTGCATTTATCAAGTATTACTTTAAATTTATATGTTACTTTATTCACGATGAGTCTATTGCACATTAAGAAAAAGGGGAGGGAGCACACTAAAGGAATAACTTGTGATTTAGACATCAGCTGAAATGGTCTGGTATGAGGCTCTGGATGTTGCAGCCTGAAATTTTAGTCTTGATCATTTGGAATGTTATTATTTTTAAACCCATGTGTGTTACTGGTAAGTAATTCCTAGCACAAATGAAACACCAGTAGCCACATCAAGGGAGTAAGTGTCACATAACTTTGGCAAAAAAAAAAAAAAAAGAATCTTACGTAATTACTAGATAACTGTTTTCCTCTCTTCTTATGATTTAATTGGAGACTGTGCTTTAGAACATTATCCTGTTGTTTGAGGAAACTTGCTTTAATCATCCAGTGTCCACAGGGTATGGCATGTTTTAAAAATTGGCTAATAGCTGTCTTTTCTCGTGATTCCTTTTATTCCATATAAGTCCCTCAGTAAACCATCACCAAAGCACCCCAAACAATTAGATTACCTTCACCTTTTTGACAAATTATACCAAGCACTCCTCCAGCATTGTTTTATTTGTTCTCACAAATGTTTGTCCTTTACCTAAATTGCCTCAACGTTAGATTCATCTATCCGTAATGTTGTTGTTTTTTTCCAATCTTGCTCTGTCCACTGTTTTTTTTTGTTTTTTTTTACCCATCTTAATCTTTAACTTTTATTGGCCAATTTCAGATATAGCTTTTTTTCTCTGCCTAGAAAGTCAGTATACTGGAGTCACTTCTTCACCGCTGATATTCAGAGTGGAGTTTTGTGGGTACAATTTAAGGAAGCTTCCAGCTGAAGACCTGTGAGGTTCTCAAACTAGACTCCAGTGTGCTTGTCCTCTGGCTCATTTAGTCAGAGAGGCTGAGGCACTTCTCTTTCTACCCTGGACAATGCCAGTTATATAAGGTGAACTACAAACTATTAGGGCTGTAATGATTAGTTGACATTGTCGGTTACGTCATCACACACGCTTTTACACGCTGTGGACCTGAACAACATTCATTTTTGTACAGAGTGAGGCATCTTGCTTTCTACCTATATTTGCTGGCAGTCGAACATGTAGTGAACAGCGGGTACACATCAGATCGACGTGGCTGCTGCCAATCTAGCACCCTCTCACCTGAAAATATCTAATGTATGGTCGCATTTCACTCTGGACCAACCAGCAGGGATCACTAAATCTGTGTACTCAGATCTCTCAATCTTAAAAATAGTTTATATATATATATATGTGTATATATATATATATATATATATATATATGATAAAAATGACCCAATTCCCATTGATGATAGATGTGAGTCCCTTGCTTTGCTTCTCAACCTATTTTCTCCACCACAATCACCCCTCCCTCCATCAACTATATAAAAGTTAATGTGGTTATGTTTGTGTGTGTTCCATAGTGCACCAATGTGGCCCATGCATGAGACAGTACCTTTATTGTTTTAATAAATATTTAATATTTTTGAATATTTTAAATATGAGGATCCAATACGCAATATGTAACAGTTGTTAGCCCGAAGAAGGTGTAGCCAACCATCCGCTGCCTTTGTGACGCATGGTGTAATCTACAGTATATAACAAGCACTGTAAGTGAGCATAGTTCCCTTACCAGTAACACACTACAGTTTTTAAAAATAGCACATCTCTGGAGATGTGGTTTTAGCATTCTTTGCTATTTTCCGAACCGACTTTCCTTCAATAATTATTTATGAAAATGAAAGTTAGTGATTAAGTTGTGTTCATTGTATTTCTGTACCGCTTCAGCAGTATGATAACTGTTGACCCGCACTCCGTGTGTTCAAAATACATGTGCGCCGGCTGTGGATGACCCAGATGGAAAAATATTCAGATTTAATGTACCCCTTCCCTAAGGAACTGCATTTTTTATTGTGTCATATGGTCTGCACTCATGCAGGCAAATGAGAATAAGTGCTTTTCACTCCAGCTAGGATGTTGCTTTTCCTCTTGTTTAAGGAAACAGTCGTACTTGGGTCTTCTCTAAGAGTAATTAGCAGTTTGGAAAAGCACTGTGTTTAGATGGACCCTGTACTAGCGCTGTGACAATCCTATTAAGAAAACAGTGTGTGCTGTTATTGTGACGCAAATTGGCTACAAGTAGTCTGGCTGTTCTCCAGGCATGACTCAAGGTGACGGCAGCAGCAGCAGCACAAAAGGCCCAAAGTTACTGTCTCGATCAATACAAGCATATTGAAGGCATAGGTCACGTAGCCATTTGTTGTTTAATGTAGTACTCTGTAATGAAACTAAATAGAAAGGATTGTTACACAAGGCATAGTGAAGCTAGACAAACAGTGTGTAGTGGTTGTATGCTGCTCAGTCAAGAACAAAAGAGGGAGATCATAATCATCTGTTCCCATCCTTAAACCAGACATGAGATCCCTCAGTAAACATAATCACTTCTCAGATATGTCATGAGAGAAGGAATCAGTGGGCAGCAATAATACAATGGAACACACACACACACACACACACACACAGTCAGACACAAAACTCACACTGTTTCTGAAGCACTGCGGAATAGATACACTTGTATTTGCGTTAAGATGATTTAGAGGATAGACATAATATCTAATAAATTACACTGGGGTTTTTTGGTGCATACTTTGTGTTGTGTGACAGTGTGGGAGCCTGCAGAGAAAAACCCTAGACACCACAATAGAGGGAGAGCAAGTTCACAGTGAAGAATGGTATCGCAGGTCAATTCTTGCGTCACGAAAAGAATTATAGTTCATATCTCTTGAGCTATACCCTCATGTTCCCTTTTGTATTCAATTCTTGTTCACTTTCTTTTATCTTTTAATGCAACCATTTGTCTCATTGTCTAACTCTGTGGCAGAAAAAAAATACGGCAGCATCCCATTTCCTCACAAGGGCAAATAAATCATAGATTCCACACAGAATCCTTCACCATCACTCCATATAACCCATTAGAAGTCACGTGTGTGAAGTCAGTGATCAAACACATATCTCTTTGTCCCCAAAAACAAAATAAAAGTGCAACAAAAGTAAACTTTTAAGACAAGTCACCATAGAAACTCTGTGATCCATCTTGTAATACTGGCAAAATAAAACTCGGCACCACCTGAATGATATTATTGGCAACTTAGCTGCCAACATAGTGACGGAGGCACAGTAGAAAACATGTCAGTAACAACTATGATACAATGCAATTTTGATATTGAGGCTTTCCCAGCTTTGCATATAAATGACCTGCTTATTTAGGCCAGGCCTGAAGTCCACTGGATTAAACACTGTCCAATACTGTCTGTTAAAGGTTATTGCAATTTCTCTTTTTCTGTCTGCCAAACAATTAACTGCATCAATGTTCACTTTATCTGGGAGCCTCAAATGAAAGAGAGTGTTGTATTTCCCACAATAAGACAGTGAGAAGAGACTTAGATTTAATAGCTGGAGACAAATGTGTCTGTTTTGTTTGTTTGTTTGTTTGTTTGTTCAGTCTTGCTAATATTAATGTAGTCCTTACATCCAAGGCCATTATGAGAAAATGTTAAAGAAAATGTGACTTCAAGGACTTCAGATTACTTTGAATAAACACAAACCCTTTTTGCTTTGGCACAAATAATATTATCTATGTCTGTGAAAGTTCTCAGTCATCCAGGTCATAGTCATCTTCAGTAGTTAGCTGCAGGCGACTAGCCTTGCTAGAGTTAACTTGCTTTAATTCATGCAAGTCCAGTACATTACACTAAAGAAGAAAAATGTTATCCTTTTTGCAATGCTAGTTTGTATGATACTAGTGCAGTGCCCATGCAAAATCCATTTTTGTGTGTGTTTTTAGTCATTGTTGGTTTGGTGTGTTGTGCTCATTGTTACTATTACACAGCCAAAGTTCAGCGACCTTTTTATTTGTGTATGGTAGAAAGCAAATGCTGATAATGACATAATGGCATTCCATTAGCTAGAGATGAGTAGGGTGACAGCTGCAGGAAAGAAGCTTCCTCTGAACCTGCTGGTTCGGGTGTGGAGAGACCTGTAACGCCTCCGAGGGGAGTGGGGTGAACAGTCTGTGGTTTGGGGCACTGCGTCTGTCATCTACCTCAGCTTGACGGAGCCTTGTCTCGCTCACAGTGCCGTATGAGTGAGAGGGGGAGTGGCTCCAGTAGAGCGGCAAAAGCCAATGTGTGCTTCTTTTACAGATACCTTTTGCATTACTTATCCAAACAACGTGAAAATTGGCACTGCACTTACTCGTGCCCGTAGCAAGACACCCACCAAGTTTGAAAGCAGTCGGACCATCGGTCCGAGAGAGACAGACGTTCCTGGAATTTATAGATAGATGCATGTGCTGTTTTTTTTGCTGTTCATGAGTTTAAGCAGGCATATTTTCCTCTTATTATTACTCATTTCAATCAGTGTCACATTCTTAAGTGTCACAGACAGAAACAAGCAAGTAACTAAAACAATGTTGTTAAAATTTTAGAGGAGAGTGAATTTTAATGCCACAATGAATCACGCAACCTACAGTGTTTTGGCACTGCTGAGGACAGCGTTTGAAGCTCTCTGCCATTCTCCTCACACAAGGTAGTCATTTTTAAGGTTAAATTAAACCAAAAGCTTCTTTCAGGCATGTTCCGATGAGTAAGCTGTCATTGTATGACTAATGATTTTTGTTAGAGCTTTCGTTATTGACCTGGAGAATGCAGAAAGAGGGAATGCTGCTGCTCATTGTTTGTGTAATTTGAAATGAATAGGCTGACTGTATTGGCATTACTCATTGTCATCTGTAATATTAAAAACAGATGTTGGCTTCATGTCAAGGTATGCATCAAGAGGATTCTTTCATGCACAAACATTATTAGGGGAATAGGATACGAGCCAGTGGTGGAGAAATGGCTGTGACGATTCTCAGACAGACAGCAAGGCCAGTTTTGCCAAAAAGGACAGAGATGGATTACAATTAATGGATTACAATTAGTTTACCCACCATTACATGGAATGTAAAACAGCAGATGCATTCAGTGTAACATAAGTGACTTTGCACTCTATTATATTTAATATTCATAAACTCAAGCACAGTGTACTCTAGTAGTTTAATATGAATAAAATGCCACAGTTTTGTTGATTTATTCCATAATTTGACTAAGACGATGCAGTAAATCTTTAAAAAATATTTGGTGACATAATTTGTCAAGATTTATCTCTGTATCCAGACCTTACGCGGCAGTTGATATAGGATTCAGCAAATTTGGACGCAGTCCATAATTGTGTTTAATTTTCAGATTTGTCCAATACAAAAGTTTCATATCATATTAAAACTAGTCTTATACGTGGGAGTAAATGATTACAATATCATAACTACGATCATTGCAGTGATCTGACTCATTAGTCTTTCCGAATGCAGGAATTTGTCCAATTGAGCGGGCGTCGTTTTGCCTTTCCTGACTTCTAATTTCTTGGTGCCCTGTGTACATCATTTGTCTTGGACCAAAATCTATTCGGAATGGAATGACTTTCATTAAGTCATCCAATAATGAGGCTGTTTGTCAAGTACAAATGCCAGGGTGCTGAGGGCAGTCATTCAAAGGCACATTTTCCATGCGGTGTCAATAGGCTGCTCTGTTCACCCAATACTAACGAAAGAAAAATCCAATGTCAGTTTCACTCACAGAAAATGACCTGAAATTAAAAAGAATTGGCATGTATATGCACTGAAGTGTGCGTGCCATGTGTGCATGATATTGCAAGACATCAGCACTTTCAGCTGTATTCTTTTCCCACCCACTTCACTTAAAAGCCATACATTTTTAATTTGAATGGACATGTAAACTGTCCATTCACACTGTGAATGGGTTTTTACCTCCACCTGATCAATACACCAATCTCAGCGAGTTCTCTGTCACTGTCTGTCAGCAGGTTATCTTGTAGGTAGTACTGATAACAGCTCTGATCTTTTTTCTTTCTTTTTTGCCAACATTCTTTTTATTGTTTTTCACAACATAAAGAAATACAATCACATGTATTGAACAAACATGTCAACCGCACCCCATCCCATCCCAATTGTTCCAATTTTTGGTTGGGGAACTAAATAGTTATAGTCCATTATATAGGCGTAAACAACAACAAAAAACAACAAACATTACTGTATAATTGAATATTACAGAGGGCCACTGTTCACACGTCTCCAGGTTCTTCCATCACATGTGGCAAATCTATTCGTGATATATAAGAAATAAAAGGGTCCCAGATGTGATGGAAATGATGCTCTTGTTGTTTTAGTGTGAAGGTGATTTTCTCTAAGGGCAGAGTGGTAGATAGCTCAGTAAACCACCTGCTGATTCCTGGTCTTCTGGTATTTTTCCAGGATAGAGCTATTATTCTTTTTGCAATTAATATACTCAAATCTATAAATAATCGTTTATTTTTTTTTATTTTCAAATTCTCTGGGTACAAACCTAATATAAACAGCTGTGGGATTAAAGGTAGTTGAATATGTAAAATATTTTGAATATATTGTTTTACTTCTTGCCAGAATTTTTGTATGTCTGTACATTGCCAAATACAATGGAAAAATGTCCCCTTTTCCCTCTCACATTTGATACAAATATCAGGAATAGCACTATTATATTTATTTAGCTTTTCTGGAGTTATATACGATCGCATCAACCAATTATATTGCAGTAATTTTAGGCGGGTGTTAGTAGTTCTTGATTGTGCTTTAGCACATGCCTCTTCCCACTCAACCACCGAGATGTTTTCCTGTAGATCCTCTCTCCATGCCCCCAGCCGTCCCATAGATGTTTCTGCACATCCATCCACCAGACATTTATACATTTTGGAAATTAGACCCCTCCCTAAACAATTCGTATTCATTAGTTTCTCTATAACAGACATTTCAGGGATATCTAATGTTTGATTTTGTTGTGTTCTAATGAAATTTTTTAACTGTAGATATTTGAAAAAATGATTACGGGGTATATGAAATTTATCAACTATTTCTTCAAATGACATCAGCACCTTTTGCACATTGTACAGATCTCCTATTTTCCCCAGCCCCTTCATGACCCAAGATTTAAATCCCCCGTCTGCTTTTCCTGGTGGGAAGGAGTCATTCCTCCATATTGGGCTGAAGACAGAGAGAGAGGACGTTTCTTTAAGATATTTTTTAACTTGATGCCACACTACAATCATGTTTTTCACAATAGGATTTTTTGTAGTCTTTTTAAGGATTTTAGTGCTTGCTGAATATAGGTATGTAGGGAGGGGCAGACTTAGCTGGAGTTCCTCCATTTCTTTCCAGAAAGGAGCATCTCTTTCTGTGAAGTAGAATAGCAATGTTCTCAGTTGTGCTGCCCAATAGTACCAGAGTGGGTTGGGACATTTCAGTCCCCCTCTGTCAAAAGGTAAGTACAGTAGTGATAGTCGTGTTCGGGGACGTTTATTATTCCACAAAAATCTGATAAACAATCTTTTTAGTTGAGTGAACAGGTTACTTGGAGGAGGAAGTGGAAGATTTTGAAACAGATACAACAGTTTAGGCAGTATATTCATTTTAAGGATATTTATTTTACCTATTAGTGATATTGGTATATGTGTCCACCTATCCAGTGATTTTGAAATTTCTTGCATTAATGGTTCATAATTACATGCTATAATATGTTTAAGTTTTGGGACAATTTGGATACCCAAGTATGTGAAGCAATCCACAATTTTAAATTGAGTAGCTACATTAGGAGGGTTTTTACTTTCTAGTTGGTTTAGAAACATAATTGATGATTTGGATTTGTTTAATTTATATCCTGAGACTTTTCCAAATATATTGATGAGTTCTAATAATTCAGGAATGGATTTTTCCATCTTTTTCAGAAAAATTATTATGTCATCCGCAAATAGAGCTAGACGGTGCTCCTGTTGCCCAACTAATATGCCTGTTATGTTTTGGTGCATTCGTATAGCTATTGCCAGTGGTTCTATAGACATTATAAACAGCAAGGGAGATAAGGGATCTCCTTGCCTACATCCTCTTTGTATTTTAAAAGATCTGGATATATTACGATTAGTTATGATTTCAGCATATGGTTCTGTATAAAGTAGTTTTATCCACTTATTAAAATTTTCTCCAAAACCAAAACGTGTAAGGATCTCAAATAGATAGGACCATTCCACTCTGTCAAACGCTTTTTCCGCGTCTAATGACAGTAATGCTGTATCTGCTGCCCCCTTTTCTTCAAACAATATATTTAGTATTCTCCTAACATTATAGAAGCCTTGCCTATTTTTTACAAAGCCATTTTGATCTTTGTCAATAATATTTGGAATAATTTTCTCAAGTCTCCTGGCTATTATCTTACTCAAAATTTTTAAATCCACATTTAAAAGACTGATTGGCCTAAAATTTTCACAATTGTTATTTGGTTTGCCAGGTTTTGGCAACAAAGTGATTAGAGCTCCTCTTAAGGATATTGGGAGAATTCCATTTCGAAAAGATTCCATGAACATTTCTAATAGTGGTGGCATAAGTCTATGTTTAAACATTTTATAAATTTCAATAGGTATCCCATCTGGCCCTGGGGTTTTCCCTCCTTTGATATTGTCAATGGCAACAGATAATTCCATTAAAGTTATATCTTTTTCTAGTTCTTCTTTAATTTCTTCTGATATTCTGGGAATATGAATATGATCCAAAAAATGATTTAGTTCTAAAGTATTTAAACCTATTTCTGAGCTATACAGATTTTCAAAAAAATTCTTGAAGGTTTCATTTATTTCAATTGGGTCCACAATAGTTTCATTATTACCATTTTTCAATGAAGTTATTAGCCTTTCATTCTGCATTTGCTTGATGCGCCATGCTAGCACCCTGCCAGGTTTTTCACCTTGGTCATAGAATGTCTGTTTAAGTCGTAGTAGACCTGATAAAGCTTTTGTTGAAGATATTTCATTATATTGCGTTCTTAGTAGAAGTAGTTCTTGGTGAGTACCTTGAGATCCTGATTGATAGTATTCTTCTTCTAATTTCTTTATTTTTGTTTCTAGTGATTTTGTCTCCTTATACGATTCCTTAGCTTTAGAGCTAGTGATATTAATTATTTGTCCTCTAATAAATGCCTTAAATGCTTCCCATCTGATACTTCCTGAGGTCTCTGTTGTATTTGTTTCAAAATAGAATTTAATCTGTTCGTCAAGAAAGGTAACAAAGCCTGTATCCGCAAGCCATTTCGTTTTAAATCTCCATTTAGGACGATCACAAGTCAATTTGGGATCACAGTAGATTAAAGAGTTTGGGGCATGGTCTGACAGGAGTATTGCATCATAGGAAACCTTCTTAATTTTACATTTTAGTATTGCTGAAATCAGGAAGAAGTCTATACGGGAATATGACTGATGTGTACTAGAAAAGCATGAGTATTTTTTATCATTGGGATTGTCTTCCCTCCACACATCGATCAAATTCATTTCTTTCATGAAATAATGAATGACACTCCTGCTTCCCGAATGTGATCGATCCATTCCTGAACTTTTGTCTTTCCAAGGGTCTAATGTACAATTGAAGTCGCCCGCCATAATACAAGCACCAGGTAAAGAAGCAATAATTAGAAATATGTCTTGGAAAAATTTTGGCTCATCTGTATTTGGGGCATAAATATTTACCAGAATTAATTGTTCCCTGAGAATTTTCCCTTGAATAATCAGGTACCGTCCTGCCTTGTCCCTAATAACTTTGTGAATCTGTAAAGGAATAGAATCATGAACCAAGATCATGACACCCCTTGCCTGAGAGGTGAAGGGGGCTGACAAAATGTTTCCTTTCCACCTCCTCCTCACTTTGAGCTCATCTCCAAGTGTTAAGTGAGTTTCTTGAAGAAATACTATGTTAGATTGTAATACTTTAATCCTGTTCATAACTTGTTTGACCTTTTTTGTTTTTTGTAGCCCTCTGCAATTCCAGGATGTAATTTTAACCTTTAGTTCAACAGACATTGAGATAAATGACTTTGAGTTTCCCCAACATTTTAAGTAATTTCAGCCCAAATACAGAGGGAAAGGAACCAAGAACGAAATACTTTCCCCTGGCCATTAACATACACCTGAGAGTCATTCCTCCAGGTGCCCCCCCACCCCCTTCAAATATTGGACCTCCAGAAAGCAAAAAGCTGGTCCACACAATGTGAGGAACAGTATAACCATGCTGATGCATAATAATAATAATAGTCAAAATAATTTAAGAGGAAAAAAAAAAAAGAGAAACTGAATATACCTAACTGCTCTGCTACTATCATTCAGATAATTGTTTTAGAGCAACCCAACAAATGAAAAACATACCTATATGTGGTCTCCTGAATTAAGTAATATATATTAAATAAATCGTTTCTTATCGATAGACAGGTGAGGGAGGGAACTCAGAACAGTGTATCAAATTAAACAATTTTAACTTTGCCCTCCACTTCTGTCTCTACAAATACAGGATAACAGAGTAATGTATCAACAGCGACTTAATTTGCATGTCTTATGGTCCTCTACTCCTCAGTACCTCAGTTCTGTTCCTTATCCGACTGGATTTTCTTAATAAAATGTTCGGCTTCGTCTGCGTTGTTGAAGATGTGGGAGCGATCGTTGTAGGTCACAATAAGCCGAGCCGGAGGGATCATGCCGTACCGGAGCCCAAGTGATCGTAGTTGTCGCCTCGCCTCCTCAAACTCCTTCATCTTCTTGTGCGTCTCCGCTGTCATGTCATTGTAGAATCTCACCGGCTGGTTTTTGTAGAGGATCTGCCGTTTTGCCCTGGCCGCTCTCATCACCGCTTCCTTATCCTTATAATTCAAGAACTTCATTATAAGGGTCCTCGATGCAGAATTAGACCCATGTTGTCGTTTTGGTCCAAGCCTGTGTGCTCTTTCCACCGTGATTGTCCCCCGGAGCGGAGTCAGCTCCAGCGCCTCCGGTATCCAGCTCTCCAGGAAGCCACAGGTGTCTACACCTTCTGCGCCCTCAGGTAAATTAACAAGCCTTACATTGGAGCGACGTGACCGGGTCTCCAGGTCCAGTACTTTCTCTTCGAGGTCTTTATTTTTCCTCTCTAGATTTTTCACCTTCTCTTGTAGCTCAGTTGTATCATCTTCTGTTGTCGAAATCCTCGCCTCTGCCTGTGTGACTCTTCGTGAGCAGTCTGTCAAGTCCTTCTTCACATTTTCGATGGCAGTGAGAATACCATCAAATTTGGATGAGAACTCAGACTTCATGTTATTAATAGCCGTTAGTATAGTTGTCAAAGTGGTACCGGACTCCTCGTTGGTAGTAATATCCGCCTCCGACTGCTTCTGGCAGTCAACGCTAGTGGTGGCGCCAGTGTCCGCGGTAGGATTCATGTTGCTAGCAGTTAGTTTATCTTTAGCGGTTGACGTTGCAAAGTTGGTCAGGCTGGATTGATGTATCTGGCCACGATTCGTCTTCTTAGGTGGCATCTGTATTATTTTTTAGTACTGGTGTAGTTGTCGGGCCGTTTGATTCATACGAATTTTGCTTTTAGAAAGGATTTGAAGGATTTGAGTAGCAGAGCAGTCTTACACGCGTCTCATCAGCATGCCGCCATGACCGGAAGCCACTCATCTTTTTTCTTTCTGTAATGAAAAGGACACATGTCGGGAAGCTAATCAGTCTATTGGACAGTTAATTTTCTGCAGGAGAAGGTTTTCAAGCCAATTCCTGCTGTTGGAGGCTTTGTGCAAACCTCTTGCCACATATCAACTTAAAGAAAAGGTAAAAGCTAATGTTTCCCACTGTTTGGTTGAAACAGGAATCATCTCTTTCTTACTTTCTTCAAAGTAAAGTACCTAATTCTGTTTACAGCTGTTCTTCACTGTCTCTAACATCTGCTGCTGTTCTATACAATGAAAACAGTGCTGACAATGATGAATAGCGCTGTAGTCGCCATCAGCCATCACCATAACCACACCCTTGGGCAGGTGAAAGGAGGCTGACATATTACATACAGTACGTGCAACAGTCTCCACTGCATCATGGGTCGATGTAATATATTACACCTCGGAAACACGAGAGAGACAGCGAGCTGAGACGTGATGTGCATGCAGCGGAAGTTTGCAACAGACAAAGTCCTGAATTATTCAATACCAAACAAGGTCTGGGTGAGCGCTGAGGATAACGGTTCGTTTAGGTAATGCATGGTGTGAGTACTGTCAAATTCCCCCCCAGATACATTCTTAACACATCCAAAAGAACAGAATTATATTATAAAGCTGCTTTGTCTACTCTTACGTGATGGGTTCCCAGTGGCCTTAAAGGCCTTGAAAATAGGCCAGTTTGAGAAAAATGTGTCATTTTTTTTTCTCATTTAAATATAATATTATCAGACCTTTTATGTTTATCAGTCTGATTTCAAAGGGTATCTTTAGATTATCATGCATTCATCAAAGAAAGAGACATTAGGTGCAGTAATGGGGTCTTAATTTAGATTGAAATGGCTATTAAGTGTTAGTTCTGTGCCATACATGTCCAGCAGAGCATCCCTAAAATGAATCATGTTTTACGTGTTGGCGACGTTTGCTCAGCTTGGCATCATAAAAAAAGGCACGAGATGCAATGTATCCCATACTAAGATGTATTTCTTGCCCAGGCAGCACAATCCTAATCTGTCCTAATACACAATTATGGGATATTGGAGGGGAGGTAGAGGAGATTTTGGAGGATCTTAAAGGAACAAGCTTCAGTCTGAATTAAATATCTAAGTGTGTGTGTGTGTGTGTGTGTGTGCACAAGTCTGCATGAGCACTTTGTCTGATGGGTTTTGAGTGGAGATGATAATTTCTTTTTCGCATCTCAGTGTTTGCCCAATGTCTCCACCCTAATGTTTCGCCTCAGTATAACCACATCTTTAATGCATAAAACACCGGGGGCTTCACAAAGTCATTTTCCATCTTTTATGGTACATATTTTAAAGTCTGAGCTTCGTCTTGATTCGGAGGGCACGAGTCAACTCACATTTTCCATGTGTCAGTAAAATAATTCAACTCATTATGTTTCCAAGTCTTATCATCTGCTTATGTGATCACAAGAACCAACTTTATTGGTGGGTGATTCCCTCAGGCACTCTTGCTTTTTATCGCGGCCTGTATCTCTGTATCTTGTGTTAAGCTTACTGTCATCAAGCAGCCCTTTCTCATCTTCATCCTCAGTAGTTATCACTGTCCCTATTAACACAGTGCACCAGTGGAAAAAGCAGGCAGCCTCCATCTGATCTTATCAAGGTCATCCCCTGAATAGCACTGAGGAAAATAAAACAGATAAGATATCTTCCATAACTTAATTAGCTTTTTATCACACAATGCAATTACAAAATTGTCAAGCAGTTGGTGTAAGAGGCCAGAAAGTGTTTGAAGGAATGAACAATAACAAAGTGGTCAGTGCCACTGCGAGAGTGATGTTCCTTTTCGTCTCTTCAGCAAAGGGCTGTAACTCAGCACTGAGGGTAAATCAAAGAGAGCAATGTGGTTTATTTAGCATCCATTGAGTAATGGTAGCCCGATGCAGAACATACCATTCTGGGGGCAGAGCACCCACTAAGATGCTGATAAGAGAGATTAATGGTGTTGTCTGAGAAGCTGGCATACGATCAGTGCTTGAGCAACCCAAATGTGTCTGCTATCTAAAGCATCTGTATCCCTACGACGCACTGAGCTGGATGAGGCAAAAGGACATGATGTCACATGAATAAATAAAAAACAACAACAGGAGGGTAAAGCAGTCGTGAGCTCGTACATTCTGGTCAGTGCACAAAACCTGCATTAAGGCAACACATGAGAAAGAAAGAGCAGACAGAGTGATGGAGTCAGGGAGAAATCAAATACAGTAAATATAAATAAACCAAAAGGTTAAGCAGAAAAAACAGAGGGTTTGAGTCACAATCGCACTGAAGATGGAAATTTTTTGTAAGTACATTCCAAATTTGCATGGAAATTGCATTTTGGTTCGATGCTCCTTTTTTGTGAGTGTATACTTGGCGGGGGGAGGCGGCGATGTATTATCACCTTGGTAATCTCAGCACTGCAGAGAATCACGAACCAGGCTCTGGATGTGATTTGCACTTTCTCACATGGACCATCCATGTTTTCCAAAGTACACCGGCTCCAAACAGGCCCAAGTAATGAATGATTAAATGGCTGTTTGCGCAAGAAAATAAGTTTTTTTAAAGATATTATGCCACGTATAGGTTTTTTGGGAAAGTTGTTTCATTAGTTTGAAATGTGTAAAGTAAAATAGGGTTAAGAGGAAAAGTTGGCTTTCACCTACAACCGATGATAAGATTATTGCACTTTAAAATGAGGCCCGACCTTTTAATGATGTCAAACTATCGTGTTCCATCACAGTATAAATCGTGACAGGAGGAAATGTGTGCGTGAAATTCTGACTAGTTTCTATTTCTTCATTTCTGTAAAACCATTTCCAACAGACGTCTGTTTGATAAATGAATCATAACTTCAACATTTTATGCTTGTGCGATGTGATAAATGTTAACAAAAATGGTGATTGAACAGCTCAACAACATCTGGGCTAGTAGGAGAGCCATGTTCATTCCCCCACAGCACCAGTGTAGATGGAGCGCTGTGTAAAGATTAGCCACATCTACAAATGAAGCCTCTAGTCATATTAGAAAAGGGAAATTGTGTCTCTTAATCGGTTTCCTATTTATCACGTTAACTGCTGTATCCAGGCCATAGAGACTAATGGCCTACATTGGCCTCATTTTGTAAATGATGCCTGTGTGAATATATAGTTTATCACTGTAGGGTCACAGCTGGAAGGTTTCAGGGTGACGTTGATAGACTGTTGGTTGTTGATGCTACAATTACAAAGAACAGATTGATTGGTTGTGCATCACAGTGTGATGAGCCTTCTTATTGTATTGCTCTTTAACCAATGACGGTGGATCCGTTTGAGCATAGCAGATCGTTAAGCCTTTTTTTCAATATACAGTTGAAAATGTCAGCAATATGAATTGAACCCATGTCACTACAGGTGAAAGCCTGTTCTTTTCTACAGATAGTGTCTCCATAACCGTCTTGAATAATGCCTCAGCAGTTTGTAATAAAAAAAAAACAAAAAACATTTTATGTTGTCACATTTTTCAAGTACTTATAGCCTTGCTCACTTGAAAATACCATCTATGTTGTTTCAGTTTGTGTGTGTTCACAAAAAGACTTTGGGGCAATTGTACAGACAATTATGAGACTAGCTGAACTGAAAATGTTTTGTTTTTTTAAACAAACTTTATTTCGCAAAGTGTACAGACAAAGTCAGAATAAAGTAACATAATGAAATAATGTCAGACAGCTAATTATCAACAACAGTACCTATATTTATTCATGTACATATAAGCAAATAATATGTACATAGATGTGTGTACACATTTACATGCCTATACATACATAGACACACATATGCATAAATACGTAAGTAATTAAGGGATGCAGGAAAAAAAACATTATATCATTTACACTGCACTGCTCTATCATGGCAACAGAATGATGTAAAATGTAAACAACCAATGACCCCAAAACTTCAGCATGTCTGCGTCCTTTAGTTTATATTGTCCTTTACGTAGATGCACAGGGAATTTAGAGGTCATGTTTTTGCTGTTGCTACAAGATCATTCTTAATGAAAACATCATAATCTCCTTTGAAACTGAGTATTACACTGCTGTAGGCTGGGCGATTTTAGCAGATGGCCTTTCATTTGAAGTATAAGTTATGGTGCCCAACACAGACTAAAATCGTAATTCTACACCTGGCTTTGTAACCTATCATGTACGGTAGCACATGCCTGAAAGGTGCCGCAAGGTATAGCTGTCTTCAGTGTGCATGAACACTTTTTTTGTGAATGTACGTTCACTTTCACAAAAAAAAGTTGCACCTGGATTTGAAAAAATTAGTTCATTTCTTTGAAACTATTTAAACATTTTAAAAAAGAACCATGTACTATGAAGTATTCCTGCTGTTTTGTCATTGCTCATTAAGCTAACGCTTTACACGAGACCAAAACAACCTTCAGGCTACCAGAAAATGTGCCAGTACACCAGACATGTGGTTCTCCACTGTGTTTACAGCACTTTTTTCACCTGTGCCAATAATAATACTAATAATAATAATAATATAAATGACAAGTCAATCAACATACCAACAATCAAACAATACAACAAATACAGTATGTTTAAATAGGAGGAAATGGCCTCTTATAAAGAGGGAAAATGAACGTACAACAAAAGAACAAAACAATAATAAAATACAAACGAGAACAAACAAAACAACAATAAAATACAAAACAACAAGAAAAAAATAGCATAAGGGAAGATTTCTTGACATTTATCTCCCAAGGAATATTTACAAGTGCCCTTATCAATATTTTAGACCTGTGTTGCATTCAGGGTGATCTTATTATCCGGTTTGCTTTACTTAATGCTTGTTTAATACACCAGGTAAATAGTTTCATAGTTTACAGTGGTGTTTGAATAATTCCTGTCATGTTTTAGGCATACAGTATGTGGGAGCCAAAGCTGTGCTTCATTTATCAACCCCTTCCATACTTTGCGCATCCAGTGAGAGGCCCTGATTACCTTGATGCATTATTCATAGTCAGTGGGTCTTGGTTGACTGTGTGAAGAAACAGGGTATAATTTAAAGGGCGGGGAATAGAGGCTTGGCCTGTCTTGGAGTGCTGCCCAAGGAGCATGTTGAAATGAAACTACTTTTTGTAATCTGTCTGGCATTTGTCAGCAGGATTGCTCTAATGGGGATGTCATTGGAGGAGGAGAGGAACATCTCACTGGGCTTCAGAAGAGGCGCCGTGATGGAGATGGAGAGCTGTGTCAACATATCTCCAAATGAGACCTCTCGTCATATTAGAAAAGGCAAATGGTGTTCTTAATCTGTTCATCATATTACACTAATTGCTGTATCAAGGCCAACGATACTGATGACCGTGCTTTGTAACTGATGCAGGATCATCATTACATGAATGTCCAGTCACTCACTGAGGGATCACAGCTGGAGGATGCCAGGATGGTTGATGGTTGATTACTAATTAATGCGTGTTAACTAACACACAGAAGTATTGGTTGTATAGCACGGTCTGAGAAGTTCATACTTGCAAGAGCCTTTTGTATTATATTGCACTGGACAATGACCACTTTGCCTTTTGTGAATTTAATGGCAGCAAATTCTTAAAGGGACAGTTTGGATTTTTAGGTTGTGTGACACAGATCCAAGGAGTAGAGTGTATGCAATGTTGTTAAATCATTTAATGAGGCTCCGGTTCGGAGATCTTGCCCCGCTGCAGATCAGTATGCAACAGTTATGCACTATTTTCTCCCTCTCTCTGGTAAAGTTCCTCGTCTGTGTACTATGGATGGATGTGTCATCATCTGAAAGTGTGTATTCAGAGGATGACACCTTAACAAACATAGTCGGACGTGTTTGTTTAATTTCTCTCACTCTCTCTGACTAAAACAATGGAAACATCACGTCTTGTGACTTGCATGACTGCGCGCCGTTGTGATACGGGCCAGAAAATAGTGCCTAACTGTTAGCTCGATGTGACATATTGGTTTGCAGAGGTTTTATTGTTCAGACCTGTTAACATAACATATGCATGCATGTTTAGTGTCCCAAAACTCTCCCCCAGAACTACTTTTCTCAGCTCTGGATCGGAGCCTCATTTAATGATTTGACAACACTCTTCTCCTGGGGTCTGTGTCACAAAAATCTGAACTATCCCTTTAAGGCAGGTGGAAACATCACATGTGTCTGCTGTGGTCAAACAACAACCTGTCAAGCCACAGAAATATGCAAATGACTATACACAAGTTTGACAGTCATGGACTTAAGTGGCTGGGCTTTTAAAGGCATAAATAAATGGATAAAATGTCCACAGCCAAGCTCTTTAATTGTTGCTTGAATAACACGGGGAGCCAAATTCAAATGAATACATTCAGACGAAACTTAGCTTTGTGTTGAGTCTAAATGCCTCAGGCCCTTCAGCATTAGCTTCACCACTCTGAAATAGCATTGGCTGCATGATACATTATGCATCATGGACACAGATAAACACCTGCACTCATAAAAACACACACAAACAAAGACGTACAATGTGAACATAAGGAGACACATCCTTCAGGCGAACTAGGATCACTGCAAAGTGTGTTTCTATAGCTGTATGTTTCCCGACTTTAGCAGCTAATTACCTCGATGACAATGTAGGCAAGTGGATTAATGTTTTATGTTGAGAGTAATTATGTACAATACATGATGTGAGATACTAATTGCTACTGCTTGTGTTGCACTTTAATAATATACCTTGACAATGTCAATTTATTAAGGCATATATCTCCAACTTTCCATACGTAGCTGATGTTATAGCAGATGCATTGCATGAAGATGCATTTCAGTGAGCCTTGCTTCTTGTTTATTTTCTTGTAAATGTGAAGCCAGTGTAAAGTGTTCCTCTGCAAAGATGTTCATTTGATCATGAACATCTGCACTGGATGTATACTCTGTATTATTGATACGGCGAAATGCTCAAGATGCCTTCGTCAACATTTGAAAATAAACAAGGTTGTAGATGAGTAATTATTCATGTTTGAACATACGGCGCGGCGTGCAGAACACCATTTTCTCGTCAACGTATGTAGTTTATATGAAGACGTCTTTGCAAGAGCAACTCCCAAGTGTTCAATCAAAATGATTCACTGGAGGTGAAAGGACACAAAAAGATAGTTTATTGACAGCGTATGCTTAAATTCATTCTGTCTCCTAAAGGCAGAGGTTGATGAAACTGCGTCAGAATGCAAAATTAATCTGTCTTCTCCGTCTTGTAAGAATGAGAATCTTCTTTAGTTTGTCTTAAAGTAATCCGGACTGCTGCGCTGTTGATGCCGTCAAGAGCAATCTTGCAACTGACAGTTCAGGCCCTGGCAAGGGCCAGATGACAGGATCCTCTACACTGTTGTCCTGCATAACCCATGCAGACTGACGGAGAGTGTTAATTAATATCACTCATAGTCGCCCTCTTACTGAGAGGTGCTTCAGTACAGGCGCTTGCTTTAAGCGCAATCTACTCACTCGCTCTTGCTTTAAAAACCCAGGTACATTTACAGTTTGATTGAAGTGTTGCTGTTGACTCTTTGCTGCTTATGAAAAGAAGACACTCACTGCACACTTCTGTGTTGGAGAATGTTCTACCACGCATGTTTAAAACATTTGTTAACAATGGACATTTTTGGTAAAAGCATTTAAAAGCAGAAAATTGGGAAAAAGTGAGTGTGGTATTGTGTATTGTATGATATGTGTGCGACCCAGTGAAGCACACCACTACTGTCCTGCCTCTGACCTCCAGTGCCCATCTGTCACAGCAGCCCACCTATTCATTCTGCTCTGTTCTCTCTGGCATTACTGGAACATGGCCAGTATGTTCTGTGACAACTGTCCTTTACTGTAGTCATGAGAAACAAAATGGGATATCAAGATAGGATGAGCCACTCTGCTCCATAAATTCCATTTACATAGATATGGACATAGTGAAATAGTCTGTCGTGTAAAACCTGCTTTCTGATCAAGTGCTACACATCTCTCCTCAAGACATGTGTTCAGCTCACTTCCACCCAAACCCATTTGTTGGTTTAATTCTCAGAAAACCACCACAATCAAGTTAAAGGAACAAACATGGCATGAGCGTTTTAGTGGTAGGATAGTTGAGACCCAAGGAAAGTTTGTCTGTGGCATGAAAGCATGCAACGAAAGCAGTAACAATGCTCTTTCACTAGAGGGCACAACCATGTCACGGGAGGCACAAACTTAGGAAGTCACATATCAATATACAGTATAACACCAAGGAATAATAAAGATGCCTAGATAAAACTATTCCCAACAGGGGAAAAAAAACCTGTAGATTCATGCTTGGGCTTATCTTCCATTGAGGATGCACTATTGTGATGCCACACTGAGAATCTGTTGTATTGCCATATAACGCTTACAGAATATGAGAACTCTGTTGGTGCGAACATCTAAATAAATAATAATAAATAAATTGTGTATTTTCTGGTAGGTATTATTATTATTATTATTATTATTATTAATAATTATTTTTTGCTTTTGTTAGAGAAGACCAACAGGAGCACCAGTAGGGAAAAAATGGCTAACAATAGCTTTAAACCATGTCTATAACCATCTTCAACTGGACTTGGGAAAAGCATGAAAACCAGTTGATGAAGTCCGGTTGCCTCCAGCTAACTCCTGAAGCCAACTTTCACATATGTCAATGAGCAGTAAATCGGTGTTGATGTTTCAACTGTACTGAGCCTATATGGATTTTACTATATCTGTATGTTTGTCGTAGGGCTACGTTGTTGGAGTGATTTAGCAGTTCAGATGTTTAGATCCTCATCTCTTGTCAGGGCTGAAACACCCACAGCTGCACTCGTACTTAGATTTCCACAAAGCCCCATTTATTGCTCATTAAACTTACCAAGCCCAGCTGGACCAATTTATCTAGCTATTACTTTATCATATATGATTAAAATAGAGGCTGCATGTAATTAAAAACATTACGCTCTGTAAGAGTGCTGCACAACTAAGATGGCTATAGTGACAGTAGTGTTTCCTATCTATCCATCTATCTATAATCTTAGATTTCACCATTCTTGTTGGACCTGATCATCTTCTCTTATATCATTAACTGTCTGTTTCTCTCAGTCTTGTCCTGTGTTACTTTCCTCACCAAAGTGTGAGTTATGATTGATGCAATCTTTTCATTTTTGATCTGTGCCAGTGAAAAATATACACACAGGGTCAATGATAATTTATATGCAAATGTAAAAATAAATCTTGGAATGAAAATGAATTGAATGTGCACTACATTTTGGTACGCAAATGTCATCTTGTTACATTAACCAAATGGAAAGAAAAGCATCTGCACTATAGGTGAAAGTTAATGAGTTTCATATTGGGTGAACAGATTTTCTTTGTTTGCTATAGGAAGGGTTTTGTGTAATGTAACATGTTCACTTAGGATCTGTCCTTGTATATATTAGATATGCTGAAGTTCATCATCTCTGACTCTACCTCTCTTGCTCCACAGTGCTAACTTAGAGCCAATTCTGGCTGACACTGAGTGTGAGGCACGGTACACCATGTGACCAGGTCACCAGCGACCTGCACGACCGACATACAGAGACAAAGAACCACTCACATTTACATTTTCAGTACTGTTAGTTTAACATCTCCAAATAACATAATCCCAATTTACATGAGCAAGCCAGAGAGAGAGAGTGCGAGAGAAGCCAAGAACATGCACAATTAACTGAATAGGTCCATTACAATTTAATTTCTCTTTAAATTTCTTATTCAGTGTTTTAGGAAGTTCTTTAGAGTATGTTATAGACCAGAGCCTGACATTTGATACTTTCTTAAATCAGTCAACCTGACCAGATAGGAATCTTTTTAATTGCCCATCACTGCTGTGCAAGACTAATGGGCGACAAGCACCTGAAGTACAGGAAATATCATCCTAACAAAATGTTTTTGTGCAGAATGATGGAACATCTTCCCAGTTTCACAAAAGCCAACATCTGTTTGCTAAATCACCTGTTAAAGAAATCATAGTGCAAAAGTTCTATTTAAATAGCACATGTCGATGCCTCTCATATTTAATCGCTCTCTGAACAGATGCTGGCTTCTTTTAATTAAGCAACCTCTGAGTTTTGTTCCTTCTCAGCAAGTCCTAATGCAATCTGCTCCACAAACCTGTAACTAGAAACGCTGAACATCCCATTTTCCACGTTGCTGAACTGGTTCTAATGATCAGCTTATAATGGCCTATAACCATACAGCCAAGTCCTGAGGTGGCAAAGTCTGCAGTTATCAGGATTAATCCAACTTGTGCTGCCAAGCTTAATTGTCTAACCTGAAAATAATGTATCATGATTAAGCCAACGTTGCTTTTGTTATGATACATAAGCGTGATACGTCGGAATGAATTTGATCTATACTGCATTGCATTTTTAAAAGAGTGAGACAGCAAATGAATAAAAAAACCTATTTAGCCGCCAGTAAATACTGATAATTGTCTGCTGAAGGATCATAGCCAGAGGCAGTGTGAGTTTCTCAGGGCAAAATGTTGTCTTTTTAAAGTGACTTGAGGTAATGGCCTCTCTCTGAAATGTTGCGTCCTGGCAAGGCAGCACTGCCAGCCCCTGTGGTCCGTGACATTGTTTGTGAGGTTTAATTAAGTCACAGCCACTCTTGATGGAGTTAGTTTAAGTCATGAGCCCCTGTTGACTTTGGAATGGCTGAATGAAGCACATTTGTGCTGTTACTTTGATTGTTTTTAGTCACTAAAGGATCAGGACCCTGGAGAAGTCAAGGAAAGGTTACAGCAAATTCCACTTCATCTCGAAAGAAACAACAACAACAACGGAGTTTGAATAAATCTGTTTTGAATGAATCCATTGGATCTCGCCTGGCTGCTGCGCTGACTGCACTGCATCACGGGCACATGTCACTTTCATTGAGTTCAGGGGGTTCAGCCCAGTTCGATTGCAAAGAAGATCATTTGCACTCTGAAATCTTCCATTTTAAAGCACTTGGGAGTTTGGTCTGTTGTTGGCAAAATTGAAAGAACCTTAAGGTTAAGTTTTATGCAAACAATCTGAGCTACAGTTAACCAACTGTTCCAGCACAGCCATATATCTAAAACATGTGCCAACCCATATTAATCTGCATCATCATTATAACATGGTTTCTCCACATAGATGAATATTTGTCTCTATAGCTGCTAGTTGATCCTCTGCATTCACCATTGTTGCCCCATAATGCTGCCTGTGCAGACACTGTAGCATGTGCACAGTCACATTCCGATGCAAGAATAAGCCTTTGGGAAGTTTCTTAGTGGTGAGAGAACATACGTGTGTCACGTGTGTGTCTTTGTCCTCGGGCCAGATCCTCCCACTCAACACCTCAGCTTCTGAAGAAAGCTACCACTTACCCATGCAAATATTTCTCATAAATGCTATGAATGACTGTAACTGAAGCCCCAACACTGTCTGCACCATCATGATAACCCTATACACCATCAGAAGGATGAGGAGTGAGGAAATCTTTATTGGACTCTTTTAAGATGAGGGGAATCTGGCCTGAGGCCAAAGACACACAAGTGACACATATGTTCTCACTACTTGCTAGCCTGCTAAGATTCTTCCCAAAGGCTTATTCTTGCATCAGATGTTTGAAGGATTGCTCACCAATTAAAAAAAAACAACCCAGACACAGGAAACCCATCACTTATATTGTGGAGGTTGGTAAAGAAACTAACTTAATAATGACATTCACATGCATTTGGTGGAGAAAGTGATTTTTTTGGAGCTAAAAAAACAAAACATACAGTGGTGAGAATGAACATCATTGTGCCTCTCTCATGCTCTCTCACTCTCACTGTCTACATGCCCTGCTAAAGCTGAGGCCATTTTGGGTTCATTTGGAGCACAGGCCTCTTAATCCCTGGAGTCTCCAGTGAAGAAAGGGACACGAGGAGCATATGGAGGGCTTTTGATCCTCAGTGCATGGCACAGGCAGCTGGAAAAAGTCAAGACTTTTTTTTTTGGATTTATATATTTTTTTGTTCTCTTCACCTCACCTCATTTCATCCCGTTTTCCTTTTCTTCTTTTGTAAAAACATCCTTTAGTGAACAACATAGAATGTTGCTACGGTATTTTGAATGACGCTGCAACAATTCAACTTCTACTTGTTTCTGTATGTGCTTTATCCTAATGCCTTACTTTAAGCACACTGCTCATTCATGTGTTAGAGCTGCCCACTAACACCACAGTCTTTGACTGCAGGTCTCTAAATAGCTCAACTTAAGGTGTTGGGGTTAGGAAAAGGGGATTATTCATTCCCTCCCAAAGCCAAGATTTAAGTGCTTGTGAAGATTTCTGACCCAGCAGCCTTCCAGACACACATCCTTTCTCCTTGTGGTGCATGACTGGACTTCATCACGTACATTATAATGTAGCTGTGAGATATCAGAGACTCTCCAGTTCACGAGGTATTCTCTAAATGTACTAATTAATCGAATATCTGGAATAAACCCTCACACTGTCTGTGCCTGAGGGAATGTTGTGCAGCAACCCAAATACCACAATCTCTTTTAGCTATCATTTATCATTTGTTACTTGAGTTGTTACAGTTTATTATCACTTGGCGCCCTATTATAAACATATTACCTAAGTGTTACATAGATAACTGCCTTTGTCTCTTCACTTTATCCTCTTGGGGTTGAAATACAAAGACTAATCCTTACTGCCTTTTCAGACAGCAGTATTTAATTGTGTATTCATATATTCATTCATGACGCATCTACAGTGTGTGCTTGATTAGAAAGACATTTGTTTTTGTAGTGTTGTCACTGGGAGTGGCAAATCCTGTGCAAAGCTGGACCCTTACTTTTGCACAGAAAAAAAGAATTTGCATCTTTAATCTTTTTGGCATATTTAAACGTGTCATATTCACCATAAACATGCCCAACCTCCACCTATCATCAACCTATTGATACTGAACGCACCACAATTTCTTAACTGCCCTTGAAATAATTGAATGTAACCTACACTCTCTATATACTATGTATATAAAGCTCTGCTTCAATCTTCACAAACTGTTCAGACAATATTAAATACGACCTGTGTCCAGGTTAAAATTAATATGGATCACTCCTTTGCTTATTATGGGCTGCAAATGTCAGAGATTGCCTTAGCAAAGTAGATTTATTAAGGAGAGCAAGGGCAAAGCCTTTCATTCTGCAACTTCATTCAAATCACTCTTGCCCTAAAACTCCTTCTGCCGGAGTCTCTGATCCACTGCTATATTTTTGTTTATCAGAATCTCTTTATTTATTTATTTTTAAATCATAATTTCTTCTCTCTCAGAACTTCCTAATGGGGGTAATGTATTTTATTTATTTATTTTTTTTAATTATTTCTGTGGTGTGCTCATTTGCATAACTAATCTGGTATTTACATTCATCAATTGCTTCATTAATTAGGTCCTTGATCAGAGCAGGTTTTCTCCGTCTCCCCGAAAAGGGGGGAAAAAATACTTTTTGGTGACTTTCTGCTGTAGTTCTGCGCAGTAACAAAAAAGGAATAAGAGCAGGGAGTTTGAGTTTAGATCTAACGCATAATTTCTTATGGAGAGCCTGCTGAGAGATACTGCACTCTTATGTAACTCAGCAACATCATTATGAAGGCAGCGAGAAAGGCCAGAGAGCCCCCATCTTTAGCAGAATAGTCAGATCACCCATGCCATCTACTGGTGGAGAGATGGATGGACTAAAACCGTCACTAATACCCACCCAGGGGAAACAAACTGTTTTTTTCAGGGGCTGGATTTGAGGCTTTTGAACACAAGATGACATGTATGATCCACCATTGGTCGGTATCATTAGTCATGTGAGACAAATCCAGGCTCCTGGAACTGCACTGCTGTTCTGCTGCGCCTTTGTCAGTGGTGATGTGTAATTTGTCTACCTTCCACATTCATCTGACCTTCCTCTTGACAAGGCATCGCCTAAAAGACAGGGTTGTGCGTTCTTGCAGGCATTTGTTGTATCTTGCTGACACACACGATGTAACAATAGAGCAGTGCTGAAATCCCTGCTCCACTTCTGCAATCTCTCATCTGCCAGCAGCACTACATCATCATCTGGAAACACCAAGCACAAGACAGGAGGGGTACACAAATAGAAACCACTGAGTCAGGTCTTTTATTTATGTGTAAAGAGGAAAAGAAAATGAAATACAGTTAACAGAATTCAAAAATGACTAACAGTTTGCATCACAAAGGTGTCATTTAGATCTGACCACAAAAAACATATTCAAATTTGGTGTGGGGACTTTATCTGAGTGACCATATTCTTTTGCATGTGTGAATGCAGAGCCTGCCTTATGCTGATGTATCAGTGTCCATTCCTTACATTATTTGTAGTCTCTGCCGCAATAAGCTGTATGTACACTAGCAATACTGTTTTTTTCCGAGTAGTGCTTTGATTCACTCGGCTCCTCCTCCGTCCGTCTCTCTCTCTCTCCCTCCCTGTTATTAATGATGATACAGATACAGACCACACACGCACTGACCTACGCGCAAACACATTCACCAGTACATATGTGTAGTCGGGCTCATTAAAAATTATAAATGTGTCCCTGCCAACAGGCATGAAGTCCACAAATATTAGCATACAGCAAAAGGAATCATGAAGATATGATCACAAGTGATTCCAGAAGCATTGATTCATGATTCTTTCTTTCTTGGTCCACATAGATTTAGACCCCTCCTCCGACATGGTATTAATGTCTGCCCTGAGCGATGCAATGTAACACGTAAATACATTCATCATTCTGTAAAATAATTTCTTGTTTTATTATCTTGCAGAGCTACTACTGCAGGACCTCAATCCACTCTTACTTATCAGACAAAAAAGAACTTCAGGAGAGAGAGAGCAGAACCTTCTCCTCCTCCTTATGTTCACTCTCACCTCACCCTCCTAAGTATATGGACCATATATACTCATGCGAGTCTCTTAGCTGGCTGCTAATTATTCTATATTAATCCATATTGACCCCACAGAGTCACACAGTCACTGCTCTTCACACACAAAGGAGCCGTCAGAGGCGCCCAGAGGTCACACAGTCCATCTTTGACCGCTGTGCTGAAGATACACATTGTAGCAGAAGTTTCTGTTGAAATTTGTCAACTCAGAATCTGAGTTGCTTGCTCTCTATTTTTGGCTCCCCTGCCTTCTCCTGTGGCATCAGTAGAGGCTTTGCAGTGGGCCCCTGTCGCCAATCATTGATGTTGCTGTTTACTTTTTATCTTTGCACCAAGCTGAGTGATATCATCACATTTATACAAAGAAAGAATTTTGCAGTTTTAACACATGGAGGGACAAGGAAAAAAAATGTATGTGTGCTGTCCTCTCGGCATCGCAGCATGTTTCAGCAACACCAGCCATGACTAATCCAAGATGAAATGAGCTGGAGGAAGGGGACAAGGGTTACTGTAGCTTCAAATGGAAAGAGGAGATAGTGTTCATATACTCGTACACACAGACACACAAATATTCACTATCATTTACACAGAAATCCCTCCATGAGGCTCAGAGTGTGTGAGATTACATTTCATTGAATTACCTGATGTTAAAGTAAAAAAAAAAAAAATGTGCTGATTGCTTTTCAAGATTATTTTATGCAGAGTTTGATTAAATAAATTGCACAGGAAGTACAAAGCTAAAACGTGATAAGATAGAATATGTAAGTCCTCTCCTAGTGGTTCTTGGAGAAACTGGAGAAGAAAAAAAAAAAACAATTTCCAAAGCAAGACAAGGCAAATCATAGTAAAGGCAACATTGGCCATTGCCACATATTCAGTGATGGCTTTGCCCCAACAACAGGTTACAGCCTGCAATTCCCTAGTGCAGCAACAGAAGTGTAATTGCCTGCTGTTGCTCTTATCAAACTCCTGCCACTTCATACTGTTGAGCTTCCTTTTGCTGGCCTACTCCAGCCCCAGGGGAGGCGCTTCAGATAAACAGAATGATTTCAACAATGCAGGCTTTTTGTCTTTTCCTACCATGGGAAAGTTTGCAATGCATCATCACGTCCTGCAGTTTAATGACAGCGCAGTTGTCTTCCTTCTGTCTGCTGTCCTTCAGAGATGCAAGAGGAGAGCAGGTCTCTTTTTCTTTCGTCTTATTATGCATATGTGGTTTATCCAGTGGACTGGGCAAGGGATTGTGTTTGCCATCAATTGTCTTATGTAAGTTGTTTTGATACGCAGTGGCACCGTCTATGAATCATTTATTTGTTCATCGTCTACTGCTTTGTCCTCCACATGAGGGTCCCGGGGCTGCTGGTCCATCCCTGGTCCGACATATAGATGCAAACAATCATTCACTCGCACCTTTGGGCAATTTAGAGTGTTCAATTAATCTCTGCTTGTTTTTGCACATGTGGGAGTAAAACCACACACTCACACAGGGAGAACATGCAACCTCCCAGAACAGGACGCAAACCAGCAACCTTCTTGCTGTGAGGCAACAGGTCGCCAGTCCATCACAGGTCATCACAGTTGTCACACTCACATAATTTGCCTAATCCCCAAATGTTTTTGGACTGTGGGAGAAAATCGACACATTCACATGGGGAGAACATGCAAACTCCATGTTCTGAGTGGGTCACAAACCCCAGGTCTTCTTGCTGCAAAGGCAAGAGTGCTAACCACTACACCAACTGTGTGGCCTATCTGTGAATCAAGTAAAGTCTTTTGATAATGGGGCTTTGTGTTTATACTTTTGTTTTGGGTTCATCTGATAAGAGCTTTACGCTGCCTTATTCTCTCTATAAACAATGAAGTGGTTTTTGTGTCAATTTATTAGGGCACTTACACTGTGTCTGCACTGTTCTTGATGTCAGCAAATACTCAATGGAGCATTGTAGCTAACGGGTTTAATGTCTGAAGTCTCCCAGATTAGACCTTTTTTCAACAGAATATTATGTTTATGTGTGTGATTTCAAAGTAATGCCTGGGGTAATACTGCAGACTGCATATACACTCAGATACAGGGATGGATGCAAATGCACCTCTGCCATCCAATGGCCAGAGCAGGATAAAGTGGCATGAAAATATTTTTGTTTTCGGCAGCCATCAACAACAAAATGTCAGCAGTGAATTAATTTATACTTTATTGTTAGTGGTTTAGTGATGATTGGAACCTTGGCTGCCTTTATTTGTGCAGTTGTGCAAGTGTGTGTGTCAGAATGGATGCCTCATTTACTGCAAAACAAATGTTCTCTGAGGTCGACAAATAACAACCTGAACCTGCACCGAGTCAGAGGGACAGACGGCGAGGAGATGCGGTGGAAGACCTGAAATGGAGGGGTATCTCGGGGTGTGTTTGTCGGGGGAATAAAGACTTGTGTGGATGATCGAGATGCACTTCACTGTAATAAGTAAACATAACACAACTCCATGCAATTTATTGCACTGCCGGATGACATTTTCAGCCGTGGACAGGAGGCCATAGTCTTGTTTTTTTATTATGATGCAGAGGACAAATCCTGCATTCTTATTCTTACATTTCCTCAGTGAAGAAAGGGCACTCTGCTTATCTCTCGAAAAAAGAAATAGGAGAATCCGGCCACTTGGGCTGAAAGGGGTGAGAGATACACTATTGAAAAATACGGGTGGGAAGCTGCAGCTTGATAAAGACCGGAGAAGTGCACCATAGCTAGAATAATAAGTGACTCCTGTTATTGATTCCTTTGTATGTATATTTATTATGCGGTTAAGGATTCCCACCTCTGGCAAAGGGCATGCTGAAGTTGCACTAGGAATCCAGATCTGGCAACAAATACTGGTCGTTGGCTGTACTTTCTTGAAATGTTCAAGCTGAAGTGTCAATACCTTAGCCATTTTTTTTGGAAAGTGAGATCACGGCTCATCAAACACTCGGATCTTTTCCTCTTATTCATGTGCCATTTGTGCTTTGATAAATGTTTTCAAATTCACATTTGCAAAAACACTGTTTCATTCGGCCAGATGTGATTTTTAACTTGTTTTATTTACTTCAACAACAAAAGAAAAGAAAAACGAAAAAAAAGAGAGACTAATTTGTAATGCAGACCTGAACTCAAAATTGTTAAAAGAAACGTCTGGCAAAGCAGCTCCCATGCTAGTACTCTAGGTCTATACTGCTTGCCAAGGGAAGCTCATACACAATAAAGGTTATTGGTGTTGAGAAGAGCTAAAGTAGTAAACCATCTCTGTGCTGAGGTGCTTATATACAGTAGCAGTATTATGTGCTGTCACACTTGCATCAGGAGAAGCCGCATCATGCACCATTTCACCACCTCAACGTATATATATGTGAGCTTAATTTTTTTACCAGCAAAAACAGATTGTGGACCTCTTGTCTTCAGGCTTTAACAGTATATCAGCAGATGAGCTCTGGGATTTAACAGGGTTTTAAAGTGAGAACATTGCCAGTTATTCAATCACTCGTCTAAGATTATCTGCATAATAACAGATAGAAGTCTTCCTAACCCCAGCAACAGCTGACACAAGCTAGATACATAAACGTGTACAAGGATGACGATGCATACGCTTTGACGGCTAAAATATTAATAAAAGTAATAAAAGCACCCCATTATTCTTCTCATAAATGCCTGAAACCAACAGTATACAGAAAGTTTCCATTGTCAAACAACTGTAGATGTGAAGGGAGTCTGCGTGTCTCTGTGCTGTACTGTGGATTTAGCCATAAAGAGACCCACAAGATGGCAGTCATTTGTTGACGTGCATGTCAGTTTAAGATGTGTGGCAGTAAGGGGAAGTTAATGCTGAGTCTCTTTCCTGTGTGCCAAGCATATTATTGACATCCTTAGCTTCTCTGTAAAGTTCCACATTTCATATAGAAGGGTTGGTTTTTTTTAGTTACTGTTTCCCTTTGTCCTTTCATGCACAGTCGGTACATTAGAAAAGTCAATACTTCAAATACTCCAAATATTCCAGTTATCATTATTAGTTATTTATTGATATTCCTGGCTTAGTGTGTGGTTGTGGAGTATGCACAGCACTCTCACCCTCTTTCATCTCCCCTGAAGTGCTTTGGCACTGACCCCACATGGCAACATACATTACAGATACTTATGTCTTCCCACTGGGCCAAGGCAGCATGTGTTTGTGAAATATTTATTACATACGTACATACATTCTCCGGCGAGGAGCGCACCCCCCTGCTTCAACGCTGGCGCTCTCGAGCAAGGCATCTAACACTTTATTGTGGTTGCCCAGGGGGAAGTCCCGTGGGGGACTGTGTTTGCACTGAGCAGTTTTTAGGCATGACTGTGTGAGACTATGAAGCAGGGCAGTACTGCAAAAGATCACAACCCTCCCATGATAAATAAAGGTCTAAAAACCAAACTTAAGCACTGGCCTCTGACTGTACGACAGATCTTGTCGTACAGTAAATCTAACCAAAATTGTGGCCTGCATGTGGGGAATTATTTTTCTCTGCTGTAATTATTAATAATAGCATGTTTGATTCCTGGCTCCTCTTGTCTAAATGCCGATGTGTCCTTGGGTAAGACACTTCACACCCCATATTGCTCCTGACGGCTGTGCCGGCAGTGTGTGAATTGTATGAGAATTGTGAAATAGAAAATGCGCTGTATGAACATGAATAGTGAATGGGTGTGAATGGGTTAATGGCAAAACTGTAGTGTAAAGCAGCTTTGAGTGGTCATCAAGACATAAAAATGTTATATTCTAATGTCAGATGAAAAATAAAACTGGCCCATAAAACAAAAATAAATAAAGCACCTTAGATGCATGTATAAAATAATTTAATTTTTGGGACTGAAATAAAAAGTGTACAATAATTACACTGAATTATGTTCATCTTTTAACTTATTTTTTTCTTTTTCTTTTTTTTTTACAAAAAAAGCATTATTCCTGTTTTGATTAAAGCTCAGTCCTGTCTTTATTTCTCTCACATCTCCGATAATCGATCTGTTGTTCCACCTTCCTCATCTCTCCTTGGAATGTGTGTCTCACTCACTCTGTTGTTGTCTGCTGTGGAGCTGCTGCTATGTTCTATACATGGTTTGTCTTTTATATGACTGGAATATACTTTTAAATCCTCCTCTGAATTCAACTAATGCCAGAACTCTTGGTTGTTCCTGCAGATTATTTCACAGTAAAAGCATAATACGCGACAGATTGCAAGAATGTGATGTGACATGTTAAAACTGTGGTCATTCTATATCTCCGTTTATTTAGCTGTGAAATGTAATTCAATGAAAACCAGTGCAAGTTTGAGTCCCGACCCAAAATGAGGCTAGACGTTCATCGTTCCAGCATCAGGTGTGGCCCCAATTTACTGATATAATTGGCTGAGAGTTGTGCAAAGATAATTGCATTTATTGGGCCTCAAGTGCCATAAAGGTTGGAAAAACTGCCCCAGTTAAAATACAAATGCTCCATGAAAACGTGGTAATTATTAATGATTTATAACAGTTGCAGGTCAGCAGAGTTAAGATCTGGACCATGGTTTGCCTATTAGTGACCCGGGTTGTACAGGTTAGTTACTCTTTGCATTCTTCCCAAAGAGTAAAAAGGTGCCATCAAGGATAAATTCTGACATTCACTGTCCTAACCCTTGACTTTAAAAAGGACGAGCCTTTAAAGATGGAATGTCAGGATGGAGCTCCACATTCAACACCTGACCAAAATGATTTAGATGCTTTAAATTTCAGGGTAAAATTCTTTTCTGGTGTAACCCACTTGCAAGTGATATTTTGGATTGTATCCCTCAGGAGAGAAAGAGAGCAATAGTCTTAGTGCTGACCATTTATGTGAAATTTCTGGGTGTGTAAAATGTAATCAGTACTGAAGGTCTTGGATCAAAATGAATAATGATATCTGGCCAGCGAGGCTAGTTCTCCTTTTAGAAACACAGCCTCTTGGGGGAGATAAGGGGAAAGAAAATAGTTGTTTCACTATTTTCTTATCAGTGAGAACTGCATAATGTAATCTGACTCAGTGGCGTATTAGATCAATCACTCTGTCTGGGTGAGGAGGGACGGCGAGAGAGTGGAACAGAGAAGTGAGTGGGGAGACTTTTCTGATGCAGGGAAAAATAAAATAGTTTTTTTTTTATCTTACCTCATACCTTATGAGTGTAAACATCGCATTAATGAACATACAAATAACAATAATAGCTCATTAACTGCAGTGTTAACTGGAGTCATTCATTTTTAACTGTGCAGTGTTCTTTCTCTGTCACTTGTGTTTGCCACACGTAAGGTCGTCGTCATTGTTGTAAGTAAAGAACAAAATATTGTAAAAATAAAATATGTTCCAGCGGTTAATCTGCAATTAGCAAAGTTTCAACAACAGACGAGATGTACAACTTTATATATATCCTGACAAATATAATTCACTCCACGCTGCTATGAATCCATTAAAAAGCGTCTCTTTCATGATGTTTGTCCATTAATCTGAATGTGGGTGTGTTTGAGTGTACCTGCCTCTGTGTCTGCACAGAGGAGCTCCTTGGATGACTCTTTCTCCTTGAACAATATCAAGTAGAGGTGTGAGATGATTTCACATTCAGCCTGTTGTCTGTCTCTATGCTCTGTATTTTGCGCATCAGCCACCGTCTGATTACCAGGACGTTGCTGTGTTGTCCAGAGAATGCAACAAAGAGGGGCGAAGCAAGTTGAGAGGAGGATAGACAGAGAGACTGAGAACAGAGGAAGGATAGTTCTCTGGGGGTGTGGAGACAACAGCACACAACACATCTGTCGACATGACTCTCTGGGGACCAGCTGTGGATTTCTGGAGCTAATTGAATCGGCTGCTCGCACAAATTTACAGGCGCCCATTTCTTTAGGAAACACATGATAATGGAATTGTCCCTCTTGCATCACTTGCCCCCACCCACCCCACCTTACCCGTTTTGACTTTGTTTTCCTTCTTTTTGCTCAATATCTCCTGGCAGTCATCGCTGTGCACAGTGTGTGCTTGAGATGCCCACAGACAAGCTGCAGATGCTTACTATGCCAGTCACTCCCTTCCATCTCAATGTCCCTGAGAGATCTAATTGATATTCCAAAGCAGAGATGGAGCTGTATCTCAGGCTCACCTTAGTCATTAGTGAGCCCCTCAGGGCTGTTTGCATTATAATCTCAGATTTAGATTGTGTGTTGCCCCTGTGTCCTTCCCTCGAGGTTGAACTGTGTGTGCAAAAGGCCATTGTGGTTTGAGATTCAAGCTTAAATTAGCCCGTGCCTAGAAGTTTACCTCTAAGATAGGGGTTGCAGGTCGTGAACTCGCACTTACGCAGGCAGATCTGTTGTGTCACACCGTGTGAAGAGAGAACACCACCATCTAAATGTCCATCTGAGCATATTTGGTAACATATGCTCAGATACATAATGTGCATTTATACATGTCTTCTTTTTTCTCATGAGGCTTTAAAGACTCTTGCTTTATCAATTAATGCAAGACACGTTAGCACCAAGTATGAACTTCACCCCACAGCTCTGGCTTATCACTTCAATCACTAAACTCTCCTTTCCTGGAATTGCACCGTATATTTTGGGAAATAACCCTCACTTCGTCTTCTGCCTCCTTATCCTCTAATATACACTTCAGTAGGTCAATGGCACCCAAGTATGGAATTATCTCACTGTTTTTGGCTCAAACAAAGTTGGAGGTTTTCTGTGAACACGGTGCCTTAATTACAGATGTTTGCCAGTTTAAGGAGTTTCTATTATTTCTGGACAACAAAAAAGCATAAATGTGCTATAAATGTCCCATTTGTTGTTCTTTCTTTTGCGCCTTCTTAATGATGCAGTTGCTTATCAGAGGAATGGAAGCAACATTAGCAGCTCTGTTATGTCCAAAATGATCCCACAGGGAACAATCAAGACAATCTTGGCACTTACTTCTTCATGAGGAGGGAGTTGGAGACCCAATTTATTTGCCATGCGAATACTACATGAAACACGAGGGCTTTTTCAGCCTGGCACACACAACATTATGTATTTGGCTATAATGTGCACCATGAAGCGAGTGGTATTGTCTAACGAGAACATAATCTTCTTGGCTGCAGCCTTATTATTAGCTTCTATTGTTTCTTGTATTATTGAACTTCACTTATTACATATTCACTAAGCATTTAGAACCTTACAAAAGAGTTGTAACGTCGACCAAATGCACTTTACAGACGTGTTTAGAATGTTAGAGCAAAGTTGTTGTCCATCTGTTTGTGGCCTTTTTTTTTTTAAGTAACAACACATGCGTTGTTTTAATCTCTCCTTGTTCTGGGGAAAAAACTCAAAATTGCCCAAATGACTGAAGGGATTTTTATTGTTTTTGTCTCTTGGTATCTGATTATGAGCCAAGCGCCGCCTTCAAGTGCCTGATGACTCACCTTGAATGAAAATGAAGTTAATTGAAAGCAGATGGCTACTTCAAAGACCAACTCATCCAATGGTATGATCACATGTACTTGGAATCGTCCAACTTCAGCTGTTGTACAGTATTTCTGACATGAGAAGTAGAAGAAAATATGGAGTAAAGCAGATGAAGGATAAACAGATTCACATAGTGGTTAAGCTCTAATGATGCTCTGTTTATAGGAGTCTAGTCAATTACATATGCTGTTATCATATATTGCATCCTGTTGTGGCTCCTTCTTGTGTTTCTGTTTTACTAAGCAATTATAAGAAATGCAAATAAAACGAAAGCTCCTGAGCAACAAACGACACAGCATTCCTTAAGGTGATAATAATTACAGACATTTTAATTCATGACTCAAAAATTATTTTTCACAAATAGTTGGAAATTTTCCTCACAGCAATTGTTTCATATTTTTCAATCAGACTATAGGAAGGGAACTGTATAACAAAATGTCTTCAAAAAATGCAGGGTAATCTCTTTATTTTCAGACAGGGAGGATGTCTTAACTATACAATGTCATACAATGTACATGTACATGTATTGCCTATGTACATGCACATTGTATAACATTGTATGATTTTACAATTATCAAATAAATACAGTATGTTGAAAAATAAAGAATAAAAAACTAAGCATAAATAAATCATTTTCTTATGCTTAGTACCTGGTTTCAGGTAAGGATTCACATTCTGGGCAATTCTGGGATAAAAAGATGCGCCAAATAAGTTCACATATGAGAGCTTGGATCTACTATTTACGTTGACTTAGAGGATACATGTAGATGTTTAGATATAAAAGCATCTCTAGCTCTGCTGAGAAAGGTTTCACTCAGCAGGATGCCAAATCTCTGGGCTTTTCTCCTGTGCAGCATAGTCTCTCAGATCAATCGTTCTTTTACCACACTTAACAGGGAACACGATGTTTCAAGCAGGAGACGCACGCTGCAGTCACACAAAAACAACCAACCTTGCCTCACAACTTAGTCTAATCTCTGTGGAATGTTTCAGTGACAAGATTTCAAGGAATTGTTGGTCTGTAGCAATTTCTGTCTCAAACGAAAATCCCCTGGGATCAATTTTTGATTAGGGGAAAAAAAAATTGATCCTAATTTAACCACTGAGAAGATTAAGGGCATGTTAGACAAGTGCAAAGAGTAAATGATGAAAACAAGAATTATCAAAAACAGGAATGGGACCAGAGACAGATTAAATAAATGGACTATACTAGGCAGACTGTATTTTTTGGGCCCCCCTCCATCGATGTCATTTATGAATTGAAATCTGAAACTTACCAAAGTTACTAATAAAAGTTAATTCACATTTTACATAGCGTAGTCTTTGGTTACGAGTTGGTTCTTTGTATGCCAAAATAAGTCATGTGTCGTATATTAAACAGCCTATCTGACTATTTTTTGATTTTTATTACCGTATGTACATGTAACTACAAGGCTCTATGAAATGCTATTAAATTATCCTTATCTTATCCATTGCGAGTGTCATTGTTAAGGCAGTAGTACCAGTAAATCACCAATAGGTGTCAGCATTGCTATGTAAACAGAGCAAATAAGATAAATGTTGTAAGCTATTGCATTTTGCAGAAAATCTTAATTAAATGTGTTCATTAAATTATATAGTTTAATAAGTAGTCAAATATACAAAGACCAATACAATTTGCAGTAAGAGAAACTGTGTTGTAGTGGTAAAGAGGTTTATTTTCATGGACAAGCGTCACCTCTCGTCCATTTTCTGGTATTCAACACTCAGCAGCTCAGCTCCTGGTCTGGACTGTTCAGCAGTTTTCTCCACTGGTCTGGATGTTTCTCTGGATGGTGTACTGTGTGCAGTGTTGTTTTTGGAAGCCATTCTAGATTTAGTCTTAGTTTTAGTCTTTTGGATTAAAACGCTTATTAGTTTTAGTCACGTTTTAGTCATTTCTATATGTGATAGTTTTAGTCCAATTTTAGTCCATGAAAACTCTAAAAAGTTTTACTCAGTTTTAGGTTTGTTTTTTTCTAAAAAAAGAAAAGAAGTACAGTCTTTTAACAAATCCATTTAGGTCAATAAGTATTGGAGATTACTGTTGGGCAGAAACCTTTAATCTCCATATTTCAACTTTTCAACAGTTTTTTTCCATTAATTGATGCCGACTTCATCATACAACAGTGTGTCACACATAAGTTTGACATGAAATTTCCTCCACCGGTGGTGCGCCACGACTGACTCTAGATCGGCTTGTAAGGGCTTGGGCAAGGTGGTTTACAGCTAACCCCCGTCTGGACCTCGCCGGGCGGCTTCTCCCACCCACCTGCCCCCGGCTGTCAATCAGAGCAGACTGTCCTCAGTGCGCCCTGACAGCGTCACATCATCAGGACGAGGAGCGTAAATCATCTTGAAACACGGACCAATTTTTTCAGTTTTAGGTTTTGATTGTCCCTCTGTCTGGGCCCCCCCTGCCAATCGGGCCCTAGGCACATGCCTAGTTTGCCTTTGCGTTAATCCGGCTCTGAATGAGACAGTATGTTTACATGCACAGTTTAATCGAGTTAAGGCCATAGTCCGACAAAGTCAGGCAATCAGACAACTTGCCAAGCCAGAGTATACATGCGAAACATGAGAAAATCGATTTATTGGCCACGTCTGACTCCGCCTCCTTAGGTGGCACTGTATCGTTCTCTGTAAACCAGTGCGTATTGAATCAGTTTCCTGTTGACTTTTACGTCACAGCGAATGGCAAGATGGACGGTGAGATGGATCATACTGTGGTTGTGTATGTTTCGTACCTGCTGTGCGTTAATCATGATACAAATTAGATCGAGCATGGCTCTTGTGGTTTCCAGCAACAGTACTGCAGTTTTTACACCGTCTCCTTCTATTTCCGGGTCAAAGACCTGGGAGGAAATTTTGGTGCATGCACAGAATGCTAAATCTGACTCCAGTCTGACTAAACATAATACATCCAGGAGTAATCAGACTATTAATCACATTATCCAGGTATGTTAGTCCGATTAAGACTGCCTTGATTTTAGTCGGACTAGCTTGTTTACAAGACATTAAGAAAACTGAATTATTATCTAAAGTCAAACTAAAATCTGACATAACATGAGTGTAAGTTCAGAAGAATCTGACATTGCTTTGGCAATTTGTGTCACTTTAAGTAAGTTTCCCTCATAAGGGATCACAAAAAAAGTCAGTTGATTTCCATACACTGTAAATAAATGAAACCAAACCTCTCAGAAATATCCTTTTCTAATTAATGTTCTGTAAGAGCAGGATGCATTTCATAATTAGGCTGCCTCTGTGTAAAATTTACAATGTTTTCCTACTTTACTTTTGCATCATGTTCACATGGCCAAAATAAAAATATGCAATGAGACATTGTTGAAATTCAGTCATGATTGTGTTGGCCTCATACTTATGAGCTCTGAGTTTCAGCATATAAATATGAGGGACCAGCTTACATCTGCTTACATCTATAGAGCCAGGTGAAGTACATTTCCCTGTTTTTGATTGGAGCAAACCTCTGATGATACTGGTTCAGATGGACAAAGCCAGTTGTTACAGCACTGTGGTTCTCTGGGTGTTTCATTGGTCAGTAGCTCTTAGCCATGCAATCCATTCCAAGGGAAATACCTCGCAAACTGCCAACTCTGATAACAGGGTGGGACCTGACTCTGTCTGCGTGTGCTCTTTCAAGGCAAACAGTCACCGAGCTGTTTCAAATCCCACCTGAATTGTGCGCACTAATGACTCAACTCTCAGATCATTTGTGTAAATGAGCATCTCAGGTCGCAACAGTGCTTTGATAGTATTCACAGACTACAACGCACACAGTGTTGTCTTGCTCAGGAGCTTGGCATGTATGTATGTCTTTTGTGCATTCAGTGTACTATAAGCAGCAAAGGGAATGAGGGGTGGAGAAGAAGGGGTGGGTGTGCTTGCGCTGGTGCGCGCATTTGTGTGTGTGTATTTGTTGAGTTGTTGGGAGGAGGGCTTTGAACACTTAGTCTATTGAACCCAGGTATTTTTAAGGATTTTTTTTAGGGGCTGGTGATTTCCCAATACATCCACCACATAAAGAGACAGAGGATTGTTTTGTGGGTGGGGGCATGGGGTGGAAGGATTATATCATTCATATGAGGTCATATTAACAGTGACTGGATTCCAGTTATTTAGTCATTGTTTGTGGAAAAACATCTCAACAGTGCTTTATTCTGTATTTTACAGTTATGTATTGCCCCTGTTACCAGTTAGGTAATATCCCATCTGCACATGTTTATTGTAATTGTTCGAGATTTAAAGGAAACGCAGGAACATAAAAAAGCCTTTGAAAGATGTGGAAAGCCAAGTTCTATCTAAGCTCATACGAGATGAGAAAGGAATTCAAACCAATAAAATTGGGGTGTTTTACACTGTAAGACTGAATGCCTTTACAGATGGTAATGTTGACTCTGGAGCCCCGGTTGCTGCAGCCCAAGAAACATCACTAGCACTAGGGCCATGTGGGACCTCTTTAAAAAAAAGGGGGAAAAAAAGAAAGTTTGAGATTTTTTTTCACAGTCCATTGTAAGCAATCAGGCAAATAGAAGCTTGCAGTGTGCAGGCACTTCTTTTCAGAGGGCAGAGAGCGATGCTCAGTCTACTGACAGGCGAGCCAGCAGACCAACAAGAACATATTCTTGTAGAACTAACAGATGGTAACACCACTAGTGGGTCTTCTGAAGTCCACTTTGAATCTCTGGGACCTGACTCTACTTGTATCCTCATCTATCGCTTACAGTGAAGACCTGCAGATGCACTCGACCACAGGTTTACTTCTCGACCCTGCATCCGTCTCAACACTCACTCCGAAGCTGCAGGAAGAGGATCTACATGTTTTACTGACAGACTTACTGGTGGTTTGAGTTTTAGCCTCAGGTGGACTGGGAGGTTTCTTTTCTTTGATGTGGTGTGGTGTCTTCAGAACCAGCATGTTTCCCATTGTTGTAGTGTGTGTAGGATTTGTCCTGCTAGGCTCAGGAGATGCTCAAGTTGCTTCAGAGACTCAGGGACAGAGCCAGGGTCAGGACCAGACCCAGGGGCAGGACAATTCTGCTGCTCCGTGGAGGCAGGTAATTCGATGGGAGAACAATGGCCGACTGTTTAGCTTGCTTAACAGTGGAGCTGAATATGTTCCTGCTAGAGGAGGTGCCCAGGAGAGAGGACCCAGGGTGGTTGTTGCAGATTCTCTTCCACGCTCATCAGGCAGACGTCCAGGAGGTAATGTCCGCCGCCAGGCTCCCTCAAGAGGATCCTCTGAGACTGTCCGTGGTCAGGCAAGGCATCCCTTTGGCTTTGGGCAAGTACCTGATAATTGGAGACGAACTGCAGGGAGCGCCGGTGGTACCCAGTTCCAGGGATCGTCTGCCACTCAGTTCAGGCCATCCACAGGCTCTTCATCATCATCTTCATCCTCATCCTCATCATCCACTTTCTCTTCATCACCATATAATGTACCATCCTTTCCACAGTATCCAAATCCTCAAGAGCCTCCATTCCAACCAGTACCTTATGACCCTGGATATATGGAAGGACCAGTGAGGAGCTTTGAGCCTCCCTTTCAGCCTGTTGGTGGTGGAGTATATGGCGGTGGAGGGTATGGTGCTGGTCAGACTTATACTGGAGTGGGGTATGGAGGTGGTCTGGCTCCAGTGCTCCCAGGCTCCCCCTCTGATTTTACTGACGAGAGCTACCGTTACTATCAGCCTTACAATGTTGGGCCTAATCCTGCAGTGCCTGCACGTGCTGCCCAGCCACCATTTGCAAGTGGACTGGACCACAGATACACCCACAGTCTATACAATGAAGACACTGCTCCAGCCGTCCCTGTCCCAAGTATCAACCAGGCAACATCCATGATTACGGACAGGACAGGAGCAGCTGGGCAAATACCAATCAGAAGCCCTCAGTACGAGCAGTTTCCTCCATTTGGAAGACCCCAACCTCGTGCCCAGCAGCCCATTATTCCAGGCAGAAATTCTCCAAACTCTGCCTTAGAGAACGCCGGTATGACTGTTGGAAGTGTGTATCAGCCAGAACAACAGAGAGGTAGAGTAAGCAGTCTATTTGGATGTTTGTGAACTAACACAATGTATCCTTTATTTCACTATTGGGTCAGAAAGTTTAACTAAATTGTAGAAGACCTTGCCACATATGAGAAAAGTGACAGGAGATGGAGAATCTGAGGAATGTGTTGTTGTGAGCCACTTAAAATGTTTCACATTTCCCATGGAAACATGGATTGAGTTCACTCGGAGGCATTCACCCAAGATATTTCTGTCTTTGAGGAAAAAAAATGAAAAGCCTGCCATGTGATCTCTGTTACTGATGGACATGTGAATTTCAAATATGTAAAACCCTGGGGTGTAGAAAGCTCCCAACCTCCTCAAAGACTCAGTGACGTTTTTCTAATAGTCAGCATAAATTAATGCTTAAAAAAAACTGACACTTGTCCAGTTTATAAACAAGGTGAATGGGACACATGGTTCATCTTTTCTCACTTAAAGGGTTATTGAAACCAGGTGTCGAGTGAGTTCCTTCCAATATACAGAGAGCACACACAAGAAGCACTGTGTTTTGTGAGAGGGGTTCTGTGCTTCAAAAAGCGGAGGACTGTTTTTTGAGGCGTGTGGAGTTTTGTTAGTAGTGGTGACCTCATGGTGGGGCTGGTGGTGGGCAGTGGTTGCTTCTGACTCAACAAGAGGAGAGAAAAAAAAACAAGGGAAAGGGGATACAGTACCTCACCACTCCCAGAGGGGGAGGGAGAGCGTGGAAAGTCCCAGTAACACATGGGGTTCATTGCTTTAGCTACAGGAAATCAAACAAGTATTTAGGCAGAGTTATCTGGACCGGAAAAAGGAGCACCAGAACCAGGTTTGGCCCTGACTTCAAAAAAGTTTTTTGTAACAAAGAGACTGTTTATTTAAATCTCCCACCTATGTCTTATTAACAGTGTTACTGCAGAATTATTCTCTGCAGTGAATTGTCAAAAGAGGGGTAAAAAAAAGTCAGCAGAATTAAAAAAACAAAGTTTGTCTGAGTTGAGTGGACACAAAATGCTCAGACACTTAATTAAAACAGATTTGCCTTCTGTTTTACTCAGTGATCTTCGTCACTGTGCAGACTCTCTGGTGTGCTGTCTGCCTTGAAACCACCATTCATTAGACATTAGAGAGCGAGGAGGAGTCATTTCTGTGGCACAAACAGACACCACGTGCAGATGCCTTGATGCTCTCAACAAATCGTTGTGATAAAGATTCAGCCACAGTTGATGAAAAATTCATATTTTTTATGACATTGTATTCACCCAAGTGACCTACAATTATTAAATCTGGCTTAAAATGGAAGTTTTACAAAGCTGTGTGGTATCACATGGTATAAAGTTCAGGCACACTAAAAGATCAATTCCAGCGCCCAGGCTGCTGATGCCATTTTTGTGTGTGGCAAACAAAGATCAGTATGAATAAAAAAATATAAAAAAAACATCACGTGAGTGGTGTTCACACAACTTTTACATCAAATCTTAACTTGTGTGTGCAACGTTTCACTTCATTGCAGAGTTGCAGTGCACTGGGGAACGTTGGGGGGCAGATGGCTCTTTCTTTGATCAGCAGGGGTAATGCTACATGCCAGAGAATGTTTATGACATTATTTTAAGCTGTCAGTTTGTCTCGGTTTAAGGTGATAGAGCCACCAGAATAGAATATTCCCCCATGTGCTCTCTGACGGCTAGACATCATGAGTGCCTGGTTCTGACTGATCTAAAATGTCATGAAAGTAATGGAATACACTCAATTACTATGTGGTTTCTAAAATACAAGCTATAACGATTAGTTGCAGCCACATCAGTGTCCCAGAGAAGTGACTTGGTTAGATGTGTATGTTCAAAGCACAGTAAAGTGACACCATAGAGCTAAGTGTTTGCATCTTGATTCCTTTCTGTGGTTTTCTGTAGAAATCAAAAGCAATTTCACAACAGTTTTTTTAGAAAGATGTGGTTTGCAGTAAAATCACATTCACTGTTTCATCGTTAAAATAAATCCTAAATCCTACACACCAGTAGTGACCACACACAATCCAGACACAGAAGCAAGTGGGTAGCACTTATCTGCACCTGGAGAGCAATCGGGGTCAGGTACTCCAGCCCTTGACTTGTGCTGGGGTTTGAACTGGTGACCCTCCTGATACAAAGCCACTTGGCCATGGACGGCCCAGTACACTGTCCAGGAGCATTCACAATGGGTGTATTTGTGACATCTTGAAAAAGTAACCTGGTTTTAACATTTTGTGTTGCAAAATCAAAAAGCAGTTGTTCAGGGTGTTCTCTTCAATCTAAGCCACTCGATTCTCTTCTCTCAAAAGCTGTCTTTTTGCAGACTTAGGATAAACTCACCATGAATGTGTTTTAGTTTGGGAGGCTCTGTTGGCCCAGCCGTCATCCTTAATGAAGTGACATGGCAAAGATTGGTATGATGAATTTATATATTTCCTCAACTGTGCCTTTGTGGCATATTGTCTTATCATTTCAATCTTTCTCACTCCCTGACAAAGCCACTAGCAGTAACAGTACACAGTAGTTTTAGAATCCATGATTAGTACGGAGTGATCCATCAAGACATCACCACAGCTAGTCCACAGTAGTGAGCAAAATAACTGGATAACTTACATTTTAAATTTATAAAGGGTTTATTTCCTCACCAAATTAGTATTTCAACTAACAGCGAATCAGTGGTGGTTATTGCAAGTTTAGTTATATAAGCTTTGTGAAGCTGTGAAAGTTAGAATGTGGCAGTCGCCTAACCAATCTATAGTATACAGCATTTTGAGAGGGAGTCTTCATGTGGTTTATTATGCTATATTAAATATAGAGACAGATCCAGTTTCTGCTCACTGTGTCCCACTATGTTTGACTTTGTCATGCTGTCGAGAGGTGATCAGCTTTAGCTTCTCAATACATTTTTGCCTCCCTCTCTCTCTCTGTAAGACACCCACTTTTCCATTAAAGGGCAGAGTTCAAAGCCTTCTTAGGAAGAGCAAGAAAAAATGAATTTAGAGTACTGCATTTCACACTGCTCTTACAGTGTTTACCTAGTCTGTAGCTTCCAGGTGTCCTGTATCTTCAGTTAGCTGTAGGCAACTGGACTAGTCTGAGTTAAGTTGAAGACATTTCACCTATTATCCAAGAGGCTTCATCAGTTCTGTCAGTTGCGATGTTTACACAGCGCCCGCAAAGGCGATGCCCTTATTTAAACTTGCAGCCAGGGAGGGAAGAATCACCTGGTTGTTAAAAATGGGTAGCGATAAAGGAGGAAACTCACCATCTGGTATCCATAAACAGACAGTAAATAAAGCCCTTCATGCAAGCCCAAAATATTATTAAGTTAGTTATCTACTCTTGCATTGTTTAAAACATACTTTGTAAGAAATGTTTGTATCTGTGCTGGTCAGATGGCTTGAACACAATATACAATAAAATATGTTTGGCCTCTATGGGCTTTGTGAGAGGGATGATAAATAATGCCAGAGACCCTTGCTGTCAAGGCCTTTATTGGGAACAGTACAGAAGGACATTCACTCTGACAAGTCAGGCCTTTTTCCCCCTTTTTTCACTTGTTCCTCAGGTTTTTCCGACAGCCTTGGTGAGCGACCCACTTTAAAAACAGGAGTAGTACTATGAGATCACTGTTGTTTTACTCAGCCACGCACATTCTCCCCGTCTGTGTAACAGTCTGGCTCACTTGCTGAATCTCATCGCTTCATCTCTGTCACTTGTGTGTGCAGAAACCAAAGAATGAAGAACAGGCTCTATGTTGCGTCAGGCTCTCTCTGATACTTAATCTCAGAAATGGTTGACGTGATCCCAACATATATCACTTGTTATCCTGTCGTCGTCTGTGTTAAATATCAAGCTGAAGTGGCACATGCATATTAATGTTGCAATCATTAAATCTCACATAAGTGATGCTGAAAATGAGTCCACTGTATATGCATTTTTATGTTTTTTTTGGGAAATCAAGATGTCACGATTGTGCACTCAGCCTCAGTCCGGGAGTGAAGCCAATGAGCAAAAGCATTTTGTTAGAAAACCATGATAATAATCTGGAATGCTCAGTGATTAGTGGCCAATTACTTTCTTGAGAGTGACTCAGTCCTGAAGTGCAGGCCCTGTCACTGCATCCTCACTCATCATAACCTCTATCCACGCCACACATATTTACCAGGTATTAAAAGATGGTCAATCATCGTGATTTTGTATTATTATTTTTTTTTAAATGTAGCTTCTTCTTTGGTTTTTAACAGCAGTTGTTGCATTACTGTCTTTCTCTACTCTTTGACTAGCATTATGTTACAGAGGAGTTTTTTTTCTTTGTAAATTTGTTGTGTCAGTGTTGTGACAAATGAAATGACAATATACAATAAGCAGTTTGTCTGTCTTTTCAGGTTTGCCTGACCTTGTTCCTGATCCCAATTATGTCCAGGCTTCCACATACATCCAGAGAGCTCACATGTATTCTCTTCGATGTGCTGCAGAGGAGAAATGTCTGTCAAGGTAAAAAAAAAAAGTAATTTACTGTCTAGCATGTGTTTATTTATACATTTCTTTTTCAGTGGGTTGTTTCTTGTGTCAGTGTTTCATGTTTACGACCAGGTAATATGTCTTAATGTCTTGTGAGCCAGAGTGCATCTCGATCTCATCGGCGATGTATGAGTCCTTTAAGGTGTGTAGTCACATCCCACTTGCAAGAGGTGTGACCAACAGACGTAGATCCAAATGTTTCTGTATGTTTCTCTGTAACAAAGCAGACCAATGATCCGGATGATGTATGCAGAGCGACAGAACACATGTCAACAAACATGCCTAGTTTTCTAGGAGCGATGGCTATCTAGTAATAGTGTCTAATGACTGTTATCTAGCCTGGCTAATGTCAGACTGCGTCTCACTCAGGCGAAGCAACAGCTGAATTGAAAGACATTGATAAGTTGCTCTTTGGTGGCCATGTTGAATGTAGACAAAAGCTGCTAGACGTCGCTTCTCTGGGGGAAAAACCTGTTTGTGATTGGTTTTAAGTTGGCCAAAATGATGTCCTTGCCAGACATGAAATCAAATCACTAGTGGACTCGGCTGGGTTCACCCTAGCTAATATGAATCGGAAAGAAAATGGTGTTTTCTGTTTTCTGTAACGTAGCCTTTTAGATAGACTGATGTTCTGGTCGTTCCCTGCTTCACATCGACAAAATATATGTTTGTGAACTGTTTCACCTTTGGTTACAGTTACTGAGTGAACATCCACCTTTCTGACATAGCCTTTAATAAACCCATTCTCTGTAACAATAAAAAAAATACCAACCCCACAAAGAAAGGGATTTGAAAGAATCTGGTTATCTATGGGGATACAAGCTGTTTCATTTCTCTGTGTGAGTAGACCCCTTTCCCCTGTGCCCCAGCCCTGGGCTCTTTGACTGTCTCTTCACTAAGGACACTACTGAAATGACAGAAGCGTGTTGTCCCTATGGCTGCTCTATTTGCCCTCTTCCCATCAAAAGCACAGTCATCCCTCAAAGCCCTTTCATATCCTGTCTGAGTTTGCTGCAATCACCGACAGATAGGCTCTTGTAATTTGCCATACACTCCAATGTCAACAACAGCCAGAAGACAAATGTGTTGGATCTTCAGTGTTATTGTGCTGTTGTTCCTCCATTTTCACAAAAAAAGTGAGTGTTTTCTCTCAATGTTGAAACTGTGGAGAGATGGTTGTAATCTGTAGAATGAATTATTTAGTAGATATTCTCCTGCCTTCAAGCCCTTACTCTCCTGCTTGTTTTTCTTTTTTTTTTTCTTTTCATGTCTTTGTTATGAGAAAGAGAGATATGCTGAGATTATTTTGTGCAGTTTCACTCACAGGTTTTGTTTGTTGTACGTCTGCCTTTCAGCTCTGCCTATGGCCCTGAGACCACCGACTACGATGTGAGGGTCTTGCTGCGTTTCCCACAGAGGGTGAAGAACAAGGGCACTGCCAGCTTCATGCCAAACAGGCCACATAATACCTGGGAGTGGCATAGCTGTCATCAGTAAGTGCTTTAAACAAACTAGGTTTTTATTCACTCTGCTTAGGTCAGAACAATATTAGCTTCTTTGGCAACAACATGTTTACTGTAGGTTTTTCTCTGACAGAGACTTTTTGTTTAACTTTAAGTTACTGTGTGTATTTACTGGGTTCTTAAAGTTTTGCCTTCTCAGCAACTTTATAAGGCAAAGTTAGTGGTTGTTGGTTTCCAAGCTAGGACACCGGGTGTGACTTCTTATTCCAAAGTTGAAATCTGCTTTCAGATATTCATTTTACCACCGAGTGATTGTTGACTTCAAACATATAGATGTCTAATAAAACAATCTAAAGGTGGGTAGTGCAAGTGCATTAGGGCATGTCCAACTCAAATTTAATCTTGGTGCAAAGTGAGGTGTAAAGGGGATGTATTTATTGTCTGAATCATGCATAGGCGTGTTTTCAAAGTAACATCAACTAAACCAATCAGACTTGCTCTTGTCATATTCCCTTTAAAAGCCAGGTGTGTATGTGCCTGGTGCATTGCTAATTAAATGGTGAATGCAAAACAAACTGGAGAAGTGAACTATTCTCTGCTGAAGAGATGGGTAAATGCAAAGGGCTGGAAATCTTAAAAATCTTAAAAAGAAAGGTTTAAGGAACTTTAAAATAAAATGTGCCGAAGGCAAGTTTGACGTTAATTAATCATATTTCGATTCTCAGCTATTGTAACAGTTTACTCATGGAGAGGGAGGAAGAGACTGAGGTACAGTGGCAGATATGAGTCCTGTAATCTCACTGTTGAAAATGAAGGATGCTCCTGTTGCCAGTGGACCCTCTTTCTCCACCATCAACAACTCCATTAGACTGTAAAAAGCATTTAACTGATGAGGAAGAGGAGGAGGAGGAGAAGAAGGAGCGCTGAAGTGCGTCCCGGTGTGTGACACAAGCAGAGTGGACGTGGATGTGAATCCGCGCATGTTGGTGCATCTAATGCAGTGCTTAAATAAACATGAAAATTATGCGCCATTGACCTCTAAAAATCGAGTCTAAAGTCAATGGGGCAGAATTTTCACGCTTATTTGAGCATTAAGCACCAACATGAGCGCAGTGGTTTTCTGCTGCCTCAAGATAGCGACCCAGCAACGTTGCACCTCACCATACTGCATTTCAAGACCAACCTCTGGCACGTTGATGAGCGCAAATGCATTTGCTACCTACATGACATGGGCAGCGGGCGTGAAAATGACAACCGCTCCATCTGGAAACCAGCAGCGGCACTTGCGCTGTGGTTTGCGCCACTTTGTGGCAGGTGTAAGACAGGGCCCATGGAGTTCATCTCAACGTTGATCATACGAAAAATTGAATAGCAGGTCACCGCACTCTGAATTTCACATTACATGATAAATGATGATATTTCACTGCGTGGGTCTGATCAGTTCAGCAGGCAGTTATCTCATTGTGTCCTCTTCTGAGGACAGATTTGAGATGTTTTTGCTGGGGAGCAGTGGCTTCAACTGAATCCCTGCGGGGAGACTGCCGATGATGTGATTCAGAGGGTACTGTCATTATTTTATGACAATATATTCCTCGTAGACCGGCTCCAATCTCAATTTCAGCGAGTCCGCCCACTTCCTTTACACTAAGGCTCTGCTACTGTCCTCATCTTAGAGGAATGTTCACTAGCCATTTGGAGATTGGCAGTGTTGTTTCTGTCTGACATCAGTCTGCGTTTACACAGTGGTTTCCAGGGGGCAGAAAGCCAAAGCAATCATTCCACTGGCTGTGGGATCAGAACGACAAATCAGTCCATTTTTACTTGTCAATCTGTGACACCAGATGAAACAGTTGTTATAGTATATGGGTTACTGGGACAGAGTGTTTGGTTACTGAGAAATATCTTAAGAGGAATGAAAATCTCTCTCTCTCTCAGATTCTCACCATTAACTTGCCTGGCCTACATTTTTCTCAAATAAGCTGTGGTAGTTGACAGTTCAGTGCTGACAACGCTGTTCTGTACAATCATGCGTGAGTATTTGAGAGAGCAAAGAGACAGAATTCCACAAAGAACACTGCTTTTATACTAACCACGGTGTGAAGCACAGACATCAGAAATGACTTACTGTGTAGATCATGGCTACTATTCATGCAGTTACCTGGACACAAGGTCTTTATTAGCTGATAGTGCTACATGGAAGGCAAATGTCAGGCCTCTGCTGGATGGCACTAACAACAGTAATCCTCCGTGTTTTACTCTCTGAGCTGTGATCAGTGAAACCTTGAGAAAGTCTTGTATGTCCCAACACCAGTGGAAAGTGACTCATGACTATCAAGAATACCTGGAAATGTTTTGCACATTACGATTGTAAGCGATGCCCGTTATAGACTTTATGTCTTTCCTTCACCACATTCTCTATCGCTGACATAGTCAGCGAGGGCGAATCCAAGAATCCAGGGGATCTTTCAGGCACCTCATGGTCCAGCTTCCACCTCTTGCAATTATTTTCCTCTGCTCGGCACACTCCTTTGTCACACACACACACATTCAAAAATTGGGAACACAATCATAATTCCTGGCTCTCCAATTCCCACACGGTTTTTGTATGTAGTCCGTATGAATGTGTACCCGTGGCTCACATTGGACACAGACACCTAGATTTGCATGTCAACAGACACTATAAAGCTGTTTATGCTTTTTATTTTTGTTTTTTTTTTAACAAAGACGTGTTGACAGGTGTCCTACCTGTGAGTAGCCCCTAATTGGTTTCCTCTCCTGTGTAAAGAATGAGTCCTTGTCACTTGCTCCATCGGTTGGAAAATAACCACGTTTCCCTTGTCAGTCTTTAATGACTGTTGGAGCAAACGCTGTTGCTCTGTTGAAACATGGGCCATGAGGTAAGGCGAAAGGGCAATATTTATATAGTGTGAAATGGTATGACTGTATGTAAGCCAGTGCTGACCTCACCAGTGACAAGTAAAGTCAACACCAGTTAAGGATACTGTATGGCACCATTTAAGAGTCTTTGAATAATGGAAACAAACTTTCTCAAAGTGCATGGAGGAGTATTTAAATCTTGTATAATTCCATTTGAGTTTCTCTTATAATGAACATCATTTTGCTGCCAAGTCATTTTTGTATCAAAAAACATTTTAGGGTTGACATTTAATTGAAGTTTTGGTTTTAAATCTAATCATTAATGTAAACCTGTAATTATTTTAAGGGAAATTGTTATGTCTGTATTATTCCTGAGGGAGTGAAGTTACAGTCTCCATAAATGTTTGGGAAATCGAAATAATTAAACACTCCGACCTCCGGTACTGCCAGATCAGAAGATTTGTGTTGCTATTAATAATTGTTTAATTAAACGAAAAAAATGAAATCATAATAGTGAGTTAACATATCTCAAATGAACTTGGCTTTTTCATACCACTGAACAATACAAGTATCCTCCAAAATGGCCATAAATACAGGATTTATTGTTGGGCAACCAGACCTAGAATCCAGCAGGTGTTTTGATGAAAGTAATGCTAAAGCAACCTTTACTTTACAAAGAAAGTAACTTTGCAACTTTGTGCTCAGTATATTGTAGCCATTTATTTCTATCTCCATTTATTGGAGCCACAGAGCTCTGGCTAGGGTAGGAGTGTGGATCCGGCTGGAGTATGAGTGCTGGCCTGGGGCAGGGGGCTGTGGAGCAAGTGCCATGCATGGCCGGGCAGGGCCACCTGAGGGCTGGGGAGAGTGCAAGGGAACGCATAGGTTTTGTAAGGAAAAAGTTTGCTCTAAAAAAAACTGTCCACTTTGACCCTAAGGGGGCACCATAGTAATTAGATTGCAGTAGATGTGTAAATGTTGATACATGTACACAGATTGTGGGACATATCTTGCCATGTCTTGTGTTTGTTGTGTGTGTGTTTGTTGACCAGAAATCTGACAGCCATGCATCAAAGTCAGTAGCACTGCACCATCTCCAGTTTTGTCGGTATTCAATCTCTTCACAGTATGACATTTAAATGTCTGTTCTGTGGAAACACATTGTTTGCTTATTTTATTGGATCATTTCAGCCAGTCCGTGTACACCCTACAACATTCCATGTACTAACATTTTCTCTGAAAAACAAGGCTATTGGAACACACACACACAGGTTTAGGTCCCCACAACATCAGTAATACCTGGACACTCACACACACAAGTTTGCATAAAAAGTTAGCACAAAACCAAAACCATTGTAAAATTATCTTAATTATATAGCCACAGTCAGTCATGTGGAGTGTTCTAGTAATTTTGTTGTTATCTCTTCTGCAATAAATCATTCAAAGTAATGACCAAAGAGCTTTTCCCATCAACATGAAATTATGTTGTCACCGCACTTCCCTGCAAGTGTACCCTTGTTAGCATGTTGCACAATTATGTGCAGTGCAGTGCCTGTAAAGACTGAAGAGCACCACGGGTCACTTTGACATCCGGGGGAGGTCTGTAATAATGTAAAGGATGTCGGATGAACCAGGCACCCGCGCTTTTCTAAGCTGCGGCAGATACACAAATACACAGTTACCAGTGCGATGCAGTGCACACATCTGATCTTTCAAACTGATACAAGCTCATTAACAGCATTCATACATCATTAGGGTGTTAATGTCGTGCTTCAACAACACCGTATTCGCTGACATTAATTAGTATCCGTTGTTCCTTCATATTTAATGACGTGTTGAAGGTAATGTTAACAAATGAGACCTACAGGTTCAATGTACAACCGTGTTTATGAAAATACACTTGATTGACTTCTACTTAATTGTTAACCACAGTGAGCTTACATTTCTTTTTTTGATTGTTTAGTGTTTCATGAATTTTCTTGTTGCTATAGGCACTACCACAGCATGGATGAGTTCAGCCATTATGATTTACTGGAGGTCAGCACTGGCCGCAAAGTGGCAGAGGGTCACAAGGCCAGCTTCTGCCTGGAGGACACTACCTGTGACTTTGGTCACCTGAAGCGCTTTGCCTGTACTTCTCATACTCAGGTAATGCAGCATACAACACCATATGTTTCATCAAGAGCGTGTCAATATTCCTCCACTACATGTATTGACTATTGCAGCTGTAAAGTAAAGAAAGAAATTAGAGATGGATTCCACTCAAAAGCCTGTCATGTGCTGTATGCTGCAACATATTATTTTGACCACTAACTGTTGTAATTACCGTTCCCTTAGAACCGTCTCTCTCTCCCCCTCTGTGTCTTTAGGGTCTGAGTCCAGGCTGCTATGATACGTACAATGCTGACATCGACTGCCAGTGGATCGATATCACAGACATCAAACCTGGCAACTACATATTAAAGGTAAGAGTCAATGAAGCCTGGGTGGGCAAGGACATAGAGTGTGTGTGCCACAGGTCATGGATGACGGTGAGGATCGATTCCACATCGAGATTTAAACATTTTTGAGGTTTTCATGGCTCAGTGACACTGGTTCCACATCCATCACATGATGTATAGTACACACACACAATCTATTCACAGCTGTATTCAGTGTTTTCTTTTTAAAGCATTATTGGTTCATTAGCTGGTTGTTGAGATCTAGTGATTATGTTGAATTGTAATTTGCTTTCCTGTTTGTTTTTTTGGTCTCCAGCTCCAGGTTAATCCCAAATTCTTGGTGCTGGAATCAGACTTTACCAACAATGTGGTCAGGTGTAACATTCACTATACAGGACGGGCTGTTAGAACAACCAACTGCAAGCTAGCACAGTAAGTAAGAAGGGATGATCACATGGTAAATTAGAGACTTTACCGGGAGTTGGTATTCCTGGTCAGTTTTCGTACATTGTGCTTTTGCAGAAAGGTTGTTTTTTTTTTTTATCCTCGTCATATAAGGTGGTGGCTAAATGCAGTTTAGCCACCAGTGTGTTGCCACCAGTGTGTTTTAAATTACTTAGTGAACTTAATAGGGTCTTGGTTGAAATATTTGATGTAATGAATTATGGTCTCCAGTAAAAATTAATTGCCCCTGAAACTTTAATTTTTTTTCCGAAGGGCAGTAGGGGTGTTTAACTTTTCAGTGGTGCTATTAGGAAGTATATGATTGCATTAAGAATTATTATTACATCCCTGTAAAAATGACCTCACACAGAGAGGTCCACTCTCTGTGTGAGGTCACGTGTGAGGAACATTAAGTTCTGTATATATGAACATGGGAGCTCCATTTTCTGTCTTGGTTTCCACTGTTTACGTGAAACCAACATGAATTAATATGTTTGCCTTCACACTGTTCCCACAAAGTTGGACACGATGGTTAATACCATCATAAGAACACAATTACATTTAATAATACAGTATATGCTGTGTCCCACGACCATCATTTAAGTCATTGATTTTTTTTCTTACCTCTTTCATAGCTGTGCATTTATTATTATTATTATTATTTATTATTATTATTCGACAAAGATCCTCGGACCACAATGACGGGCTTATGTTAAAGCCCATCCAAGCAAACAATTAGTTTACAATCAAACTGTGACTACTCCACAACGTTAATCACATGTTTATTATTGTTAGCATGACAATTAAGGTCTGTTATGACAGGTTGTATCAAAGGGTTCAGACAAATGACCCATGGACAAAAAACATAAAACAACATAATTTTCTAATGAAACCTACACTACCGGTCAAACGTTTTAGAACACCCCAATTTTTCCAGTTTTTCATTGAAAATGATGCATTAAAATAATGTCTCATTGTACTCTGAAATGAAAGCATAAAACAAATAAACAATTGAGGTCAAACAAGAAATCATGGAATCAATTTATAAACCAAAATGTATTCTATATTTTGACTCATCAAAGTAGCCACCTTTGGCAGATATAACAGCTGAACACACTCATGGCATTCTTTCTACAATGGAAATCTAATATTCTGCTGAAATTCCCATAAATGTGTGGCACTTGGAGGTTGCTTTGCTTTCACTCTTCTGTCCGGTTCATCCCAAACAAGCTCGATGGGGTTTAAGTCTGGAGACTGTGCTGGCCACTCCATGTTTTCAAGCTTACCATCTTGTTCTTTTTTCCTGAGGTAGTTCTGGCATTGCTTGGACGTATGTTTTGGGTCATTATCTTGCTGTAGGATGAACCCCTGACCAACTAGGCGCATACCAGAGGCTACTGCATGGCGCTGCAGAATGCTGTGGTAGCCGTTTTGGTTCAGGGTGGTTCAGGGTGCCTCACTCTGTACAAGTCACCGACCCTGGATCCAGAAAAACAGCCCCATCACGCGTCCTCCTCCATGTTTGACAGTTGATGTCACACACTGAGGAACCATCCTTTCGCCTACTCGACGGCGTACGAAACTCCTGCGTGATGAACCGAAGATTTCAAACTTTGATTCATCAGTCCATAACACCTTATTCCAGTCTTCAGTAGTCCATTGGCGATGTTTCATGGCCCAGTCAAGCCTCTTCTTCGTACTCTGACGTCTTAGCAATAGCTTTCTTGCTGCAACTCGACCGTTCAAACCTGCAACTCTAAGTCTTCTCTTCACAGTTGAAACTGAGACTTGCTTACTATGACCAATATTAAGCTGTGCTTGAAGATGTTGTCCTGTGAGCCGCCTATCAAGCAAGCTGTTGACTCTCAGAAACTTGTCTTTTGATTCTGTTGTGGCTTTGGGTCTGCCAGACCTCTTCCTGTCAGAGTTTCTCACAGAGTGCCTTTTGATGGTGAAGGAAACTGTACTGACTGACGCCTTGACTTTCTTCGCTATTTCTCTGAAGGAAAACCCTACATTTTTAAGTGTTATGATTGTCAGTCTCTCTTCCATTGGTAATTGCATTTTTCTTTCCATTTTTATGGTAATTTTATTTTATTTTTTTAATTTTTGATACTTTACTAATCCCCTTAGGGAAATTATTCTCTGCATTTTGACCCATCCTAGAGTTAGGAGCAGTGGGCTGCCACACTGAGTAGCGCCCGGGGAGCAATGGGGGTTGGGTACCTGGCTCAGGGGTACCCCAGCCCTTTTGACCTGGTTAGACTTGGTGGCCACAGGCTGCCCACACTACTACTAACACACTACTTTCTGCAGTACAATACTGTTCAAATGATGCTCACAAAGTTATGGTACCACAGTGTGTTCCAACACTACTTTTATGCAGACAGAGGGGGTTGTAAGTAATAAAGAAAAGTTGGAACACGTGTAGGAATTGGTAGAACCAACTTTCAAGGCTTGATCAACCTCCATTGCTGCAGAACAGCTCTAAGTTGTTAACTATTCTGAAATTTATATTATTTTTCAGTTTTGGGTAACCTTACCTAAAACTGAAAAATAACAAGGGGTGCCTACTTACCTTTGTACCATTTCAAGCTATTCATTGGACTTGAATGGCTTGAATTTCAATAAAAAACTGGAAAAATTGGGGTGTTCTAAAACTTTTGACCGGTAGTGTATATTCTGTGGTAAGTCACAACAACAGTTGGAAGCAGTAAAAGGCGGTTTGATGTCCATTTATGTTGTTGGTAAGTCAGGTCAGACTGTCCCCATATACAGTAATGTAGAGGTAACAAGTTTATATTATTGTAACATTTATATTTACAACATTGTTTGTAGAGTTTGGCCATTTTAGCGTCAACATCAATATTCTACAAAATGATCTAATGAGAATAAATAAACACCCTTCCTGTGTAATTCCTCGGATCAGGATATTATCAGCCACCACTGTTCTTTACTGTTTATATGCTGCAGTATTTCATGTTGTGTCCTTCTCTGAATGTGGAGCTCTACATTTCCTCAAAATGTCATTTGCTGTTTATTTTACAGGTCTTGAACAGGCACTGGATGCCTGGCTGCCAAACTAGAGTGACCGTGATCGCTATTCCATTGAAATGTGAATGGAATCCATTTATTGTTGGTTTGTTGTTGCTGGTGTTGTTTGTCTCTATTATCTTGTGCTGTTTTTGGTATCTTGGACCTGAGAAGAATGTGGTTAACTAGCGTTATGAGACACACATGTGTGTGTTTGTGTGTGTGTGTGTGTGTATATACACGCCACATACGCACAGGTTCATGTGAAAGTCAGTGCAGCAGATACTGCATTGACTTTCATTAATTACGAGAGCCTAAAACAAAGCATTATCCCTAATTGTATTCATAAATAGGTAATGCCTAAACCTAACCTTAACCTAACCACAATTCAAATGTTAGCCCTAAACTTCCTCAGAAATTAGGTTCTGCCTCATTTGGACCAGGGTTAGGTCTCAATGAGTACTGTTCCTGGCAAGGTCAGTGTTTATGCCAGAAATGTCCTAAAGGAGTAACAAATACAAACACACATAAAGCGTTACATAATCCATACTTCTAATGATATACTAATAAGTAACAGTTTGTAGGCCTGCAATCCATGTTTTAATATTGTCCAGAAAACTATATTTCTTGTGTGTAATTTCTTCTTAAGAGATTATTTTTGCTTTGCTGAAAAGATGTGACCTTAGGTAGGTTAGGGTTCATCAACAATACAACAAATAAAATGAGGGGCTAAGTCCCAAGTGCATCCAGTCATGCAGGATGAGGGCAGACAGACATGCCCAGTGGGTCAGGCTGAGATGCTGTGATTCTCTAAACACGTCCTGTTAAATGTTGTGTTCTCAGCAAGAAGAAAAAACAAAGTCCTTTTTTCTTTTTTTTCCTCCATTTTTCAGCTCCATCAAACTTTAAGTCAGCAGGAAGACAGATACTGTCGGTGCTGCATACCCCCATGCATCCTTTCTCGTTTTAGTCAAACATGCACAAGAAGCTCAGCTCAACTAGAAAAGGCGAAAACAAGACAAGTATTTTACCTCTGTGTTCAACTAACAACACCGGTCAGATGGCATATAAGGCATCTATACCTTTTCAAGAGCAAATATACAGATATTCCACTGTTGCATGACTTTAATAGTGGAGATTATTTTGTTTGTACTGTGTTTATCCATTCTGACCTGTTATTATAACTTGAAATGTAATGAAATGATATATATTTTTTCTTGATAATCTGAATTATTCAAATAGTTGTTGGACAAAAAAAAACAAACTACTGCTACAGACTTGCTATTAATGCAGAGTGCCAGAAAGATGTCTATACCTACCTCTCTGAGTGGGCTGTTTGTTTTTGATAACTGCGTAGTTTCCATTTGAATGCCTGCAGAGGCTGGCTGTGACTCTAAAATCTCCATTTACCACGCATATTCAAGGATGTAAGGCAATCATTTAGTGACATTCTTTAAATGTAAACATTATACTAGCCCTTTAGTAGTAATTATTAAGCACATATTAACACCTTCATCAGGAAAAATCTTAATTCATGTCATAATAGAGGTAGAATAAGATTATGTAGAATAAGGTGTTAATATGTGCTTAATAATTACTAATAAAGGGCTAGTGTGCTGTTTATGCATGTTAGTGATCACCTAGTTAATAGTGAATATGTGTTCCCTAATCTACAGTGTCACCGATTTCAGACCTGAAGATAAATCAAAACCTAAATACAGTAAAATGAAATAAATCAACGAGTGAATAATAGTCTGTCTTCTATCATGGCAGGAGCAACAACAGAGTGATTCCTGCTTCCCACGGAACATATAGTTTCCACACAACATTGGGCACAGTCACAGGAGTTGTATTTTCAGTTGCCTGTGACTCTTCTCCTCTCTGCATTGTTCTTTCTTGGTTTATTCCCCTGAAAATGCCCATTGCCCTGATTTCAACTGACCTCAGTGACAAAACCATAACATCAACGTATTGGTGCTGCATGTCTATAAGAACCAAAATGAGTAAAATTGGAAATATTAACCCATGCCACTGATGATAAGAACAACTAGTTAATGACATGAATTGGTTATGCTAACAATGAATAGCAGAAAAAAACTGAAGCAGCACTTGTCCAAGAATACTGTGAATCAAACTACCCACAATAATTTTTCCCACCATTCAATTTTTTTTTTCATTATACAGTTTAATTTTTGAAAATCTGTTTGTTTCTTTGTTTTTGAAAAGACTGTCTGTTTTAAATGACTGTTTGCAATAAGCCTAAAAATGCAGGTCTTTCATATTGTACTGTAAATAGGCAGCTCTTTAATTTGGCCCACTCTCGCGGATTACACTGTAAAAATGCATCAATGTGTGATTTTGACATTCAGTGGAACAAACAGACGAAAGGAGACAGTTGCGCAGCATCCTCGACGTGGTGATGAAATCTGTAACATTGAACACCTGTCAAAGTGTCATATAGCTCTCAATAAATACATTTACACGTCAGCTGTTTGCTCAGAACTGAAGATGGATGCAAGGCTTCACTCTGGTCCTCTGCATATGAGACCATATCTGAAGCGTTATATAAAATACATACTGTATAAGTGCCTCCAAAGGAAATGCCATATGACAAGTGTGATAACTTATTGAAATCATCCCCCTTATAAAAGGATAGGGGTGGGGCCTATATGTTTAATGCATTAAGGAAATTTCCCAGGTATTGTATGTGATTGTGTAATGCATTATTCAGGCAGGGATGCAAATCTGACCTTCACAAATACAGAAAACCACACACTTCCTATACAATAAGCTGCTTACCAACACCAAGCAGTGACTGCAGCAATGGCGGAGTGACACCGCTGTGCATACATAAGCCGGTCTGACTAGTTTTCATGCTCTTGATGAGATTCCCCAATCTGTCAAGTTGAGATATATGTGAAGAGACACTGAGAAATAATAATAAGACTGGATTTTATTTCCTTTATTGCCTCACACCATCACCACACTGCCAAAGACACATTCACTCGAGGTTCACGCTCTTTGATTTCTGGCATCTTAAACAGACAAGTCACGTACAGCGTGACACTGTGTTGAAACAATGACAGACGCAGGATGATGAAATGTTATCTGAACTTGTGTTGTGTGCTTCATTTGCAGTCTTGCATTGTGCATCTCTCGAGATAATGTATGTTGTGATTCAGCGCTATACAAATAAAATTGAATTGAATTGAAGTGAATTACTGAACGCCAAATAAAATACCGCCGGTGACTTGACTTGGCATTGATGTGCGCCACTGTCATGTGAAAGTCTAAACAACTGATGTGATTACAAGCTTCATCATACTTTGATTACTGCAAATCAAGATAACATTCAGTTCACACACGTCTCTATCTCATGAAAGTCTCATAAAAGCTGAACGATGAAAGATAAGATTGCGTTTGAGTCTGCCCTGTACCTAATAAAATGGCACCTCAAAGGCACACAACTGTGAGGTGCTTCTGCTGTGAAATAATAGTATTCGGAAAAACACAGAGACATTCCTGATGGAAGAATTTCCTGACGCCCGGAGGACTGAGAATCCATTATCTGGTTGTTTTGATACGCAGTTCTTGCTCTCATATTTGGTCCTAACAAAGCTCTGACCCCTGTGATGGGAATTTCTGTTGTTATGGACTGTTTGTTCAGGCCGTTCACATGAAATCACCACATTCCACCTCTCTGTGACACGTTCTGTTGTTTTGTGAAAGTGCAGCGTGCAGCACGTGCCTTCTGTGTCTGTACTTTTTTTGTGAACGTGTGAGAGAGGGAAGGATAATGCTCACAAGAAGCCAAATGATGTATCGAGTGTCTTTTCCTGTGATAAATGGATAGAATAGCATGTCCAGTTGAAAGGTTTACATTGTTCTTAAGCATGTCTCTGGGTTGAGCAGCATAAATTGAGAACTGTATTCATTCAAAAGCATATGCCACATTTTCAGCAGCTGAGTTAAAGACGTTGGACATCCAGGACCATTTCTTAAAACCAAATTAATGCAACAGTTTTATTGGTTTGTTGTTGTTTTTGCTTGTTTTTTGTATGTTTTTTTAGAAATGTGCTGGAAGGGGTTTCCCAAGTAAATCCAAATAGTGTGAGATTCCGAATGGGACACTAAAAAATACCCTAAAGGGGTTAAAAGCCTGGTAGACACGTACTGCAAGGATGAGATATGGCACATGATGCACAATAGCAGCAATGTCAACAAAAGTATGGAAGTTGGAATGTAGAAGAGGGAAGAGAAGAGGGACGACTTAGCACAACTAGCAGCATGAGGCAGGAGTACGTGCTGGTATAATGTTCAGAACAGTTTGTTAGATTACTGATGTCAGATGTTACTGATTAGCTGAGAGCTTGTGCCGTGTCATTGCCGTTCCCGATTCAAGAGTTGAACCAGGGTAAAAATGCTCTTTGTGTGATTTCAATTTCTGCACTCACAGCCATGTTGTTGTAACCCCGTCTGAATTTTGCAGGCCCCTTCAATTTCAGCGCATGAGCTCTGGAACCTTATCAAAAAAAACACGTCAGAAGATAATGCATTAGTATCCAGACGAATGCGAATGAAGCTGGACTGCACGCACATTAGGTTGTAACATGATAAGAGCAAATCCACTGCATTGGGACTAGCAGAATGCGATGTCTGATCGTTGATAAGGAGACGATCTGTACGGAGAGCCAATAAAACCCCCCGAGACAAATATTTCCTCTTACACCAGCAAACCTGTGTAAAGCAACCAGCGATTTGCAGCTGCAAGCATCCGACCTAATTGAGGAAACGGGTCAAGTGAAGTGAGGCAGGACTGATTAGATCGTCCGGCATTCTCAGTGGCCAGACGTCATTGAATACATGAGACCCCTGCAGGTATGGAAGCCATGGGAGTAATGCTGCCGATGAACAACATGAGAAAAGCTCTTCTCTGGGGTTTGAGGTTGTCAGTCAGGGCCAAATGAGTGCTGCAAGATGACAGTGGGCTATTACAGTTTTACTCTCCGCACATGATGCTGGATGAGATTGAACCTCGGAGATCCGTGATTGATATAGACAGGTTGTGGAGGCTGTTATGACTGTGATGACAACTTTGACCTGCCATCACCTACTGAGACTAATATGTTCCGCCTCACATCCATTACCACCTTTCACTAAGCCACGGTCGCAAGGTCGTGCTTAAGCAGTCAGAAATGGCTGCTTGGCTCACTGGGGAGTTTGGTGTGCACTCTCTCACTCGTCGTCCCAGCAGAGATGAGGCGAAAGGTGGTGGTGGTGGTGGTGTGTGGGGTGCAGTCTATCACAGGGCCAGACGAACTCTGTCAATTGTGTGAGTGTCCGATTAACCTAAATGCATGTTTTTAGCCCAAAAAAATGAAGAGAACCGACCCACAGAAAGACAGAAAGACCCACGGACTCTGTGACCTTTCTGCTGTGAGGCAACAATGCGCGCCACTACACTGCCATGTAACCAGATTTTGGTGTACAGTTCTACTAAATAAAGCTTTAACTGATTTTTTCATTTGATAGTTTTGGACTTTCTTGCGGGCAGCTTTGTATTTTGTGTGGTAATTTGCAAGACTTGTTAACATAATCTCAACAGTAAAAGAGAAGTTCCTCCCGATGCAGAGTTGTTTACCCCTCCTTGGTCCAGTGAAGTTCTCACATTTTAGTTCGATTTTCATCTCAATAAAAAAAAAACTAATGCTGACAAAAAACATAAACAGCTCCACCCTAATTTAACCAGCTGGCTTACAGTGAGCCAGGGCTAAACGTCATAACTTAAGACCTCCATTCTCCACTCTAGCAGGTTTATGTGAGGATAATTGAATTTAGTGGAAAAAGAAAATAGGGACGAGTCAGTAAGCTGACATTGCCAAAAGCCCACCTCCAGTTTTTAGGTATAATTTCTGCTACTGTGGAGAGATTCTATGGCACAATATCAAGGCCACAGATAATTTATCTTCTGGCTCTAGCACTGCTTTGAGACCTAATTAAATGAATAAAGATGTGAAGAACTCTTCATTTCCTCAGGGATAAACCACTGTTGAATGGGAAAGGTAAGAGGGAAGGCTGGTCGGCTTTGTCGAGGTAGAAAAGAGGTAGATGCGAAACCCACCGGCTGCAGATAGTCAATGGCTGAAGACCTTTGAATAGTGAGGAGGGGAAATGTGTGCTGATTTACATGCAGCTGCAGTTTCTGGCTCATTTGGCTTGATAATAACTCATCCTTTCCACACTTTATGCAGAGCTGTGGCCACCACATATATCTGAGTTAATAAACGTTTCACTTGTGTTAGAAATCCACATCAAAGGCTGCGGAAGTCATACGAAGATCCAACTTGTGTCAAAGGTACGATGAAGAAGGGGAGAATAAAGTTTAAATACCACCTGCCTCGTCACAGAAACATCTGGCTTGCTTTTGGTGTCTGTTGCTGTTTTTAAATCTTAACTTTCCTCACTTTACCCACTCATCAATTTGAAGGTGTATGCAAGCGGATCCCTGGGCGTTCACACGGTTACAACAACAGGGCAATAAATTCTCATTAAGGCTTTCCTTCCTTGAGAGGTAGAGACTGAAGTTGGGATATTCATGTTGATAGTCCCGGGCAATTGGAACAAATGAGGAGATCTTGTGAAAGGAAGATGGGCTGACATCATTAATCGTGTCCCCAACTTCACCACCAGTCCCTCCACTGGCTCCGTGGGGAGTGTCACTGATGAAGTCAAGCACAGGGAATGATGACCCTGCCCCTCTGTGCTCAGCCTCTCTCCCTCCGACAGGCCAATATTTCACCACACTCATTCTCCAAACTCGACTATCCCTGTTTCCTGTGCTGTCAGGAGGATGTCGCCCATCATCAGATCTATGATTTCACAGGCTGGTGGCAGCAGCACTCCCTCTCTGTAGCTGAGTAACGTGGCCCTGCTCCAGACAGCTGGGTGACCCCTCCTTACTGGCTGGCAGGATGCTGTTAATCTTCTCACAATCTAGGGTGGGAATTGTTCCTACATGATGCCAGTGGCTTTTGGGAGCTGATTTGTGTATTTGTTTAAGTCTCCGTCAACACAAACAGTGAAGTCCAGCTGGGACTGCACTGTTTGTTGTATTTCCAAAGTTGGAGAATGTCAGAAGTCACTTTGCTTTCAAACGAATTGTCTGACATTTTGGGAAATGCACTTCCCCGTGGGAGTTGGATGAAATGAAAATCAATACCACGGCCACAAAGTACCTGCCTGGGGAATATAAAACTACAGCTAACAGATAGGATTACCCCTCCTTGGCTTGGTCCATAGGTGCAAAGATCTAGATTATTTCTTGGCTGTGACCTTTTGCCTCATTCAGTGAAAAGTGTGTGTCATGTAAAGGTCACATAAAGGAAACAAGTCGTCCTAAAATGGTGAATATCCCTTAAAGGGACATAAACACATGGCTTTAATTACTATAATTAACTGTAACCACTACAGGAAGTGCAAATGACCAAGTTTTCTTTCTGTCTTTCTTTTTTTCTTATTCCATTTTAAGTCAGCTCGATCATGACCCGCCACTTTTGCAAAACCTCAAGCTGCAGATTTACATTGAAAAGATTCCAGCCAATGTCTTTTGGTTATTTAAATGAGCAAACTCAGTCTAAATGTCTGTTCTCAATGTAAAATGTGCCATATCTACATCCAGTGTACATAAAATGAAAACTACTGTGAATGGCAACGTGGCTGCAGTAGGCAGGATTGGTGGGAAAGGTTATTAAAATCTCCAGTTTGAGTCGCATATCTCCGTCCTGAGCTCCTCTCATACACAGACTGACACACACAATCCTTTTATCTGAACATGTGGATATAGAAAGTCTTTTTCTATGCCCATATGTGTTTTATTGTGGTTACTGACCAACACTTTTTTCTTTTCTTTTCTTTTTTTGAGATATCTTTGCAACAAAGGACATTTTTGTCGTTAAGGACCAATCTGTGGAGTTGGTGCAGACTGCTCTGTGCCCAGTCAAAGCCTCCTGTGACACTACAGATTTAGTTGTTAGCAGAAATGTTGTTTACTGTTGTTTTAAGGATGGAATGCTTGCTTCCTGTTCCGTTTCTTATTCCCCTAAGACAGTCTGTGACCTCAGAAGAAGACAATTTTAACAGACACGTTGTATGTTTGGTCCCAGCACCATATGAACACGTGTGTCCGTGTAAATACATGATCCTACATCTGTGTGTGTGTGTGTGGCACCTTTGCACCATCTCTACTGAGAAATACAACACAAGGCCCCTCTGTGCTCTGTCACCTGTAGGTCAAAGTGGTGCCCCTCAGGTGAACCTCACCTCCTCCCTCTTCCCTCCCAGCCTCTCTGTGTCTCTGTGGTCCTTATCGCCACAAAAGCAGTAGTTCACTTCACTTATTAATTCCCACTGGAACTGAGCTGCCTTTTCTCCTTCAGACTTCACCTCACGCCCTATTCCAGTTTACTCCAGCCACAGTAAATCGTTTCTCATTAGTGGGATATCGCTGTAAAAGCTGCAATTAATTCTTAAAACTTCCACAACTGTGTGACAACTAAAGGTTGCTATGACAAATTTAGGATTTGAGTCTGTAGCGTTTCAGTTTCTTAGCATGTTGTTGGGATGTTGTGGCCCTGAGCTGCAGTGTTCTTGATTACTCTCTAGCAGTGTTGTCATGTAACAAAGTACAAATACTTTTACTTGGTCTGTATTTATGTAGCGTTTTTCAAGTCTTGATGATCTTTCATACCCATTCACATTGCTGCAACACTGGGTTAAGTTTCTTGCTCAAGGACACATATAGACTAGCAGAGCCAGGAATTGAACCCACAACCTTCCAGTTGAAACATCTCGCCCTACCACTGAGCTGCTACCATGGCTCAATCCGAACTCCTCACATTTTTAATACTTTTACTTCTAAAACTCAAGTACATTTTATATTAGACAATTACTTTGGATACTAAGTACAGGAAATGTCATATACTTTAAGACTTTTACTAAGTAATATTGTAAAAAGTGATCACTCAAGTACCCTTTTAGGTACGTTATACAAGACTGCTCTCGAGTTGCATCTATTTTCAGTGCAAAGGGCTTTAAATTGCCACTGCATAACGATACCAGAACAGCAGCTAACACTTAGAAGTTTGCGAACTAATTGGTGAACATAGAGACACATGGCACATTTAGCAACAGACAATATTGCACTGGTCTGTGGATTTGAGTCCAAACCAGAACAAGGAGAAATGTGAGGATAGTCACATTCTTCAGAGGGATGAAAATGCAACTCCAAATTATTGAGAACAAGTATTTAAAAGACTCTCTTCTATGATGCTGTGTCACGCACAAGCCACTACATTCCCAACTCAGATGTGGAAAAAAAAGGAGCTTGATCAAGAGTAAACCCTGTGGAAATTCCACACCGTGAAAATTGAACCGTCCAAAAAAACATATCTGGCAGACGACTACTGGAATGCAGTCCACCCTCCCATTTTTCCCCAGTGGTCAGAATATGGTTTAAAAAGAAAAGCACAGGTATTCTCTTGATTTGATATGAATCAGTGAACATATTTTATGGCTGACAAACACTCTTGTTTAACTGAAGGCGCAATTCTTTGCTGTGACAGTTTGTCACAAGAGATTTCCATGTTCATGGCAATTACAGTGTTTGTTGGTGGCGGTTGGTGGGTCCTTTGGGTATCCATTTTGTCGTATAAATCCACCCCCATCTAAGTAATTCTATCACGCTCAGAATGCAGGCAAAGGCAGACAGAGGGGAATACGACATCCACAGATAAATCCATTTAAAGGCTATTTTGAATCCAATTTATGATGGTCATCTGCTCACAGGGTGTCAACAGAGAAATTGTGTTTGCCAAACATAACTTTAAACAAAAAAAAAAACAATTAAATTGTTGGTCAAACAAGTGATATCAATCTCCTTAACTGTCTCAGATTTCATGTGCTGAGGCAGAGAGGAAAAACAGGTCACACAGTGCCCCTAGTGGGAAGATAGTGCATCACAAAGCTATTTACTGTAGGGCCAATACTGCCATCTGAAGGAAAAAGGCTCTTCATGCTTTTACTTGATCATTTTCACACTATATAAATGTAGGCGTATGTTTAGGATTGTTAAGTCAATGTAACGTAGCAATCAAACATCAAATAATGTGCAGTCTATAGATATGAAACTATAGTAAATACATCATTTTTCTATTTTAAGTCTTTCATTTTCGTAAGTCTTTCAAGTACATGTAATCTACTGTGTGTTAAGCACTTTCTGTACAATGTCACGACAAAAGTGATATGTTTGTTCATTATAAAGTGAATCATCATCATCAAGAACCTCTCACTGGAGTGCGGAATCCGACGTTAAATGCAGTTAGTGCGTCACACAAAGTCAGACATAAGCTTGTTGTCTGCATTTCAAAACCCTTGGTCAGTGAGTGATGACGTGCCGTTCACGATCAACTGTCCTTGAAGTATCCTTGAGCAACATATTTTCTCCACCGAGGCTGCACACAGGTGCAAATGACCTTGGATGTGACACAAAAATAATGTCACATGTACCATAAGCAACACAATATTTCATATTTGTTGCTGTGAGTTCGTCTTTGGTGATTACGTTGATTTTCGTTGCTCTTATTTGGTGATATGGTGGAGGGAGAAGGAGGGGAAAAGTGATCCAAAACTGGCAAATACAGAGAAACTGGAAATAGAAGGACCTACTGTACATGTAGGCTATGATTTATGAAGGATTAATGAAGGTAATCTGTACATGTTAAGAGTATTTTATTTCATACTAAAAGCACCAGCGCCTCTCTGTGGTCAATCAGCCATACAGCAGCAGACACGTCTGCACACTGCACCTGAACTGACATTCAGTATAAAAACAAAGCCAACTACAACACATTGGTTATAAGTATTTCAATTTCCTCATCTTTCTCTTTTCTAATAATTGTCATAGAACAAATTTAAATAGTTTTTTTAATGTCAGCAACTTACCAAAGAAACAGTTTCATGTACGATTACATTTTCTGTGTCCAAACCATCTAAAGACCTGTAAAAACTGTGTAGTGTACATTTTACACAGTTCATTTTCATGATTTATCTTCACTAAAATGCATAGAAACACGACAAAGTAGTGCCGAGGTAAAATACTGTCACACAGTCGCAATGAATATTTTGTTTAACCTGAGTTTAAAATGAAAGAAAACCTAAAAATATATTAAATTATATAATCTTTCATCTTTGTACACATTTATACAGCTCTATACAATACTCTTTACATTAACTGATACCAAATACTTAAATCCCAAGGACATAAAAAGGTTTCTTGTACAAACCGACTCACTGCACAGAGCTCTCATAATGGAGCCACTAAAAGAAATACACATTTAAATAAACTAGTTAAACATTTCAAACTTATGAAATAATATAGAACATTAATAATAAGTAATCAGTATGCCCTTTAAAAAACAGTGTCCCCTCAGAGGTGTTTACTTATCCAGTGACAACAGTTTCAAATGATTGACACTGTAACCAAATTCTAAAGATATGCTACATCTCTCCTGAAACTTTACAGTACACGGTGGGAACTCTCTAACCATTCAGAACCCTCCTGCTCAAACGTTGGCATTACTTTCTCTTGCTGTTAAGAGATTACATCTGGTTGTCATTATACTGTGGGCTGGAGTACTGGCTCTGCATGCCTCCGGTAGCTGCTCCCATGGCGGCCTCCTGGGCCACTGCCTGAACATGAGGGTTCTTCCAGGCTCCTGTGGCCCATTCCTCCTGTGCTCTGGACATGCTGGCTCCACTGCCGCGGTACGAATTATGGATCTGGTGACAAGTTATAATCCACAAATGATTTATTTTTGATTTACTAATATGAAGAAAAGTTGTATTCATTCAAATATTTTCCCTATTTTGCCCTTTTAAAAGTGCTATATAGTGTTTTACACGTACCCTGGTGAGAGCAATGAAGGACAATGAGGCCACAGCAGTGAACATGATTGTAGGAACCAGCATGATCAGTGCAATCAAAATATTATAGCTGAAGAAGGAGATGGTCGCCAGCCACCCACTGAAAAGGACAGAGATTGTTCTATTGCATCAAAACATTTAACACAGTGTGAATTGTTTTTGGAATATCTGCTGTTCCCCAGAACACCTGGATGTTAAACGCCAATAACAATGTGGACTTAGCTTACGTCTGTATACATGAGGATCTCCAGTTGCACATGGTGACATTTATAAACTTTATGAAGGCCGTCATAATATTCATTTCTGATCATCAGCCTGAGTCAGGTGACATTTTGAGGATCATTTTTTAACGGTCTCTCAAAATCTAATAACAGGACTATCATAAATGTTATATGAGGGCAGTTTCTAATGGTCCATCACTGTCATGTTAATGGAGCCAGTGAAGAAGGTGTAGAAAAAAAACTGTCTACCTGACTGGATTTACTGCTTAATCCTCAAGAGTTTAATTCAAAGCAGGCTTTCACATTCTTATTAAAATAACTTTGATTTTTTTTTTTTTATACTTGTGATATAACTTTAAATTAATCTATCAATGCTTGAATAATTATGCAGGAACCTTTCTTCTGTTGCTCTCTCGACTGATAAAGTACAAAGCATTGTCACTTCCCTTTTATCCTTATCCTAACCTAACTAACACTGAAGTTGTTTTTGTGAGAATAATTTATTCAAATCATTCTGACTTTCTTCAAAGGAATTTCTTCAAAGAAATCTTCTTAAAGAAAGGCATTAAATTAAAATTTCAATCCAAATCTTTGTATCATTCTGAATATGCTGAGTAACATTGCTTTTATGTTTATGGCTGTTAAAAACAACAACAACAAAAACCCAACAAAGTTGTGATAAATATTTATGTGGAAACTTTTGATATTTACCATACTCCCCAGCCAGGGATGCCTATGCTTTGGATGATGCTGATTCCAACTTGGGCCATGAACACAAAGAAGAACAGCATGAAGTTGAAGGAGCTGTCACTCCTATAAAAAAAGAGAAAATATTTTTTCATGTTATTTTTTGTTTGCATATTTTTCTCCATTTTTCTATGACATGCAGCCATAATTGAACCAAAGAAGATATGGTTATGGTTATGGTTATGTGACCTGCGACGTGCCCAGGGTGTAACCCACCTTTCGCCCTATGTCAGCTGGGATATGTTGAGGATAAAGTGGTAGAAGATGAATGAATGAATGAATGAATAAATGAAGCTGAGTAGTTTTCTCCTTCACGAGTGCTTTACGGTAATAACAATTGGTCATGGCCTCTCTTCCTCTATCACCACTATGTGCCTCTGCCATGTGCCACTGTTTGGGTTATGTTTTGTTGATGCCCAGACCTTGCTTTTGCATTAAAGCATTTGGATGGTAATATGTGCACAGGAGAGTGCAGCGGCTCTTTGCTCTTCTGTTCAGGGATCTCTTACACACTGTACGCACTAAACAGGGTTGAATAGCATTACCTCATTGGATTCTGTACGATGACAGTAAAGCTTTCTATTCTATTGTCTGTGAAGGTTCTTATCATCATTGTAATCTTCAGGAGGTCAATATATGTGACTAGATGTCCTATTCTATTCTATTCTATTCTGTACTGGTCTGGTCAGGGACCAATTTGCAGGCCAGGAAGATCTGGGTGTTTTAGTGTTTCCAGAAAGAACTGTTTACGTTATTTTAAGTTTCTCAAAGCAGTGCATGGTGGATGTCACTCTGTTTACAACATCGCAACATCATACAGAGTTTTTGCGGATGGACACTGGAGAAGATGCAATCTAAGATCTCAGAAATCAGCATCTTCAGATGCCTTGTTCCCTACTGTGGTCTACGAGGAGAATGATGCGTGGTCTACAGGAGTTCTCTGATCATAGTGTATTATTAAAATGACATACCTCCAAAAAACAATGAACGAGGTGTAATGTAATACAAAACTATCAAACTTTTATGAATCTCTGTCTATAAGTAGCTTGAACCTTAGTGAAACAGATTACTATTACTGTGATGCTTAAAACAACCAAAATACAGTGAGAATTTCACTTCTTCACATCCGACTTACTTGAAAGCCTTGTAAATGGGCCTAAACCAACAGACATAAGAGCAGGGAGTGAACATGAGCAGCCAGATGATGGCCAGTCCAAAGTTGGTCACTCCGCCTCCACCGAACATCCAAACAAAGCAGCCAATGAGATTCACAGTGAGTGTGGCGCTGTTCACTGTGGGACCACAACACACATTTTTATATTGTTAGTGGCGTCGTTTGCGAAAACGTCTTCAGCAGTGTAAATGTACACATGCAGATGCATACTTGAACACACAAAAGACATGCTGTGTTATTGACATGTGGCTTACACTCTCCGTTTATCTCGTTTTCTATTCATTCTCAGTAATATTGTGAATCTACTCCAGCTGAACAGAACGTTGCACTTGGTTCTAATTGAAGTGCTGAGCTTTGGTTCCACGTTTCTTCACTAAAATAGCAAAGGCAGCAAATCAGTTTACAATTTTGGTCCACAGAGGGAATGTAGAGTGAAGAAAATGACGACGCTGAACGCAGCTGTAACATGACAGCTACTAAGTAAACACTTTAATTTCCTTGATGCACAGTGGGGGGGTAGGGGGGGAGCATGCTGATCTAAATGCACAGTCTGAATGTAAAAAGCAAAGTGTTAAACGCAAAGTGCATGCAATGTTTGCACAACGTAATCATGTGCTAGATGACAAAATACACAAAGACAACCACAGATAATTGGTACAAAGAAGGAAAAGGAAGCAGCACACCCAGAGACAGACGGAGCGTTAGAATACCTGCTTATGTCTATCAATTACAAATAAATGTAAACCTAGAAAGAGAAAAGTGACAAAGGATTAGAGTGGCAAGTATGTGTCTCTTGATGTTTACATGTTTATTTCATATGGAAAACCTTTTTTGATATTGTTGACTGTGACAACAAATGAAATCAGTGGGGTCTACAGTTGGGAGATGATCTTGATTCAACCAAAATGCACCTTTATTTTCATTGTTCTCCTGTGTTTCTTTCACAGTTATCTTTGTGATTTGTGATATTATTTTTCCTAGAGCACCTGCTTTGGGCTTTATCTAATACCCCACGTCCTGCCCTTGACTACCTTACATGCCTTCATTGCCACGCAGGGAGCTTCCAGAGCAGAGCGGTGTAACAAACACCATTGTACTGCTTGTTTATGGTGTAATAAACTTTGATGAAAGTGCTTCTGGCAAAATTATTTAACACAGTTTCAAAGTTAACTGCTCTGCTCAAACCAAGGCCATCTGGTCAGTGCTATGACTCATTAGCAAATAAACCAGTCAGGTTATTACAGTCACAGCCAATAAAAATAAAATGTTTTTGGAGCAAAAGGATTCATATAAACCATTGCCCTTCTGTTACATCGCTGTAACACAGAGGAGAAGTCGCTTTATGGGACCTCCAGGAGAATTCAGATGATTTCATTTTCTTTTAAGGACTTGGCATATTCAACTGAGTCGATTCAAAGTTTCATCGTCAACAATTAAGCTCCAAAGTCGATTTAATAGTGAGATGTATGGATGAGGTAAAATGGTGTGCTGAAGCTGCTCAATGCACTCACACATCCACAGGTGGTACATCTTCTTGCACATGCTGCGGTGCTGTTCGGGGATCTCGTCAAAGTCCTGATAGAAACATGGCTTTAGTGGAATGAATCCAGGCAGCGGGGGGAAGTTGTTCTCTGCAACAAATGATTTCATATCTGTTATATGACAGGGAGCAGATGGCAATCTTTATTCCCCGAGGTACATGACAATGTAATAACTGACCTGCCATGTGGATGCTATGTCAGGTTTGCCTATTAGATCCACTCCCTCGGTCTCTTGATCCTGTCAAGTCAGGGGGAAACTGCAGGTTTGAGATTAAGTTGTTTGAAAAAGACATTTATAATGTCATTTGCAGTTTGTTTTCGTGTGTGTTTTCAAGAGAATGAAACGTTCCACAGAGTGGGGGTATACTCCACCCGCTAACACTGTGCTGGGGGATTTAATATCACAGCCCTTAAGGCACGTCTTAGCGGTGGCGATAACGGTCACAATTACATTAACGTCAAAGAGACCGCCAGAAATAGCGCGCGCGTCGCCGGAGACGCGCGCAAAATTGCAATCAGATGCAAAACGCGTTTGACGGATGCAGAGCGCCAGCGATATTTACGTGCATGTGCGAAGACAGATTGACAGAGATGGACATCATAGCCAGGAATTACGGATTCCAAGGGACACCTAATCTGCTTACCTCCTCCAGAGAGCAGCCTGCGTCTCTGCTCACACTCAGTCTTCGCTGGAGGCTTCAGCTGCGCCGTGAATGGACTACGACTCCCAATGGGACGACGTTTACTCGTAAACTATTAGATTATTGTAATATTTTCTAACTGACGGTTTGACCGGAGAAACAAATCCCAACTGTGCTAACTCTAGACCAATCAGACCAGTGGGCGGATTACTCTAATCCTTGACGTTGTATTGTTGACCCAATCGCTGTTGGGCTCTCTGTCCATGGTTCTGAAACATACATTTACACTAACCTACAACATAGACGACCCACTGTAAATATTAATATTCACCCAATAATTACACAACAGATTAACTCTACATTTTATGATACTTGTGTCACTCAAAATATGATGCATTGCTTTACATTTGGTGCCTGTGGCTACAGTGACTGAGGCAATGCTGTATAATATGACTTTTAAGTACAACATAAAGTAGTTTTATTGCTTGTGGTGAATCTGTATTCTATACTTAAATGCATTTTTGCAGTGCAGTGTTGCTATTCTGCCTTAACCAAAAAAATGTTTCCTGCACCACAATTACTATACTATACTATGGGGGGTCAGCTACAGTGTAGCCTTTGTAATACAGAGCTGTAATATGCCATTCTGGTCACTGCTGGTCACTGCTCCTGCCAGCGGAACTTGGATATGAGCCTTGAATTTGTTGCTGACCCCTTTTTTTTAATGTTGACTCCATCTAGGTTTGCTGTTTCACTGCTGTCAGGGAAATGAGCTGAACAGTCTTGGCAAACTGTTCCTCACACCTTTCAATTGGCTTTCACTTTCAAACTTTCTTTTAATTAGCGGACTGATAGTTCACCTATTAGCAAGATCCAAACAGCAGCAACAAGCCAGTCCCAAGACCAGATTCATGGGAGGGTTGTGTCAGGAAGAACATCCAGCATAAAAATATCTGCCAAATCAAATATGTGGATCATTCCTTGTGGTGAACCTTAGAGAGGGAGAAACTAAAAGACAAAAAACAAGAAGTTATACAGCAGTGACATGTCTCAAATAAGCTACATGGGTCAATACACAGACGGTTAGTTAAAAGATAACTGTGACACTGTGACTGTGATCAACATTGATGATTGTAATTGTGTAATTTGCCAATTTTACTGATTATCTTTAGCTTTGACTCTGACTACTGTAGCACTATTTTTTTCTTACCTGAAAACATAAAGATTTCTAATTACCGACATTGTCATAGAAAATCTGTTCCAACATAAAGTACATGATGTCCTTGTCCTGTAATCACAAATAAGTGTAAGCATTAATCAGCTGATTTTCTCTTGAGTCTTTGTCTAAAGTGCTTAGTATGTGGTAAGTGTCATTCTAGGAAGAATTTTACATTACCCTGTTAGTCTAGTCTAATTTTTATAAATATTGTGCTGAATTGTGTAACATGATACCAGTGTGTTGGTGTTTCTCTCTCACCTCGATCTTTGTTTTAAGTAAAATGTAAGTAAACCTGCGGCTGCAAAGTGATTATACACAGAAGAGAAAATAAAGAGTTTTCAGCTGGCTCTCTGTCAAAAGATACTTCCCTGAAGCGGTTTAATACAAACTGAGTTATTGCACTTTCACTCATCTACGTGTTCTGTTGCCACTGAGCAGCAAAACCTGAGCCAAAGTGAGTTCATCAATCTCAGAAGTAGCATTTGTCTATACATATATCCATGTATATATATATGTATGTATATATATATATATTGTATATTGTATGTATGTATATATATATATATATATGTATGTATATATATGTATATATATATATATTCCCAAATTTCCTGTGAAATTTGGGAAATCCACAGATGCAAGAATTGGAATTCCCAGTGTGAGAGAAAATGTTATCTTCAGCCAACTTTAAGTTTAATTACTCACATATCACAACTTCAGTGTCACTGAGAAGACTAGTCACCTTGACATGATAGTCTGCAGCGTTGAGCACCACCGTACATCTCCCCTCGTCGGCCGGTATGATGGCGATGTCCCGATGTTTGTGTAGCGATGTGAGCACCTTCCCCCTCTTCTGTTGTGAGATTCAAGGGAGGTGCTTTGGCACTGGACAGGGTGGCTCATACTTTGAGTTGTACTTAAGTTTAGCCCTTTGGTCAAGATATTCTTTTCCAGGTTGGGTGAGGATTCTGTTGGACAAATTCTTCACCCATTTTTCCTACGTTGTGTTTTCCTACACATCAAATCTTTGTTGTGAGAGGAGTTATCGCATCTTGACTGTAATTTTGTACATTTCCTGATCTGCCTTTCTTCACCTTTAGTGTGTTGTGATGTCTGTGCCTTCTCCACAGAAGTGTTTGCTGCTTCCGGGACCTCAGATGAAGAGATGTGATGTGAGCTCTTCATGTTGCGTGGACTGTAAAATGTATCTTGTTGAGGAGCTGGTTCTGGACTTTCTGTAGGATTCGCTCAATTCTGTGTCTCTTTATTGCAGAACCCCAGGCGAAGGCTGTTGGGGATGATATGAAAGAGGTGAACGATCTGCATTGTTAAACTTAACGACTCCAGCTTCGGAGGCTAAATAACTGTTTTTTTCCACCCGTTAGTCAGAGCTGAAGAAGCCTCTTGGATGAGAGGTGAAACGTCAAGTTGAAGAGAAAATTATTTTAAAGAGCTGGACAACCTCTATCCACTCTCATCCTCTCCAGCTCGGAACCTTCAATGCAATACACACCAATATGAAATTGAAATTCCACGACATTTTAACTGTAGCTGAAACATTTTTTTTTTTTTTTTTTCGTTTAGTGTGTGGAATTAGTTAATGGCCAAAATTTAACCATGGCCGCCGTAGAACAACATATAGTGGGACTGTTTGAAGCAACCCCGCTATACTAGAATGTATAGTGGGGTTATTGTATAGTGGGGTAAGTGTCGAGAATGTTAAGTGTTCAATCTGTCAAATTAGAAACAGTTGCCAGTGCATCAGATTACTCCTCCCAGGAAAATGTGGGTAAGTGTTATCCCTGTCCTCATGTCATTCTAGCCTATTAGTAATTTCAGTGGTGTTGTCATTTGAAGTAATAACTCATACTGTGATGAATGACTGCTGGAGCAAAAACAATTGATGCACTAATTCAAAGCATATTTTAAATGCAGAAATATTGTTCAGTGTCTTTTCCACAAAATACTGTGTTTCCAATTGTACGGATGCAAATATCACACAAACAGTGGAAGCTCTAACCATGCAACAACAACAATTATAACATGATTAAATGAAAATGAAAAACAAGTAAATTAAGAGTAGCAACCCAACCTGAGACACATAAGCAATTGTTCGATTAGAGGAATGAACGCGGCACAACCAGCTTTATGCTTATGTGTGTTATGTTTATGCTTTGAGCATCCATTTTGCAAACCCTGAACTAGGTGTCCTCAGACAGTGTAATCCCTCGTATGGGATTAGAAAGCCCATTGAAGTAACCACTGATTACGTAAGTGGTTATGGGCTGGACACATTGATTGATAACAGAATTAAGTGTCATCCAGACAAGCTTTATAAGTTAACAGACAATCTTCAATCAACTGTCAAACTACCGTCCACTAGATCAAGGCCATTTTAGATGGGAAGCTGGTAAATCTGTCTCTTCTCCCTCCCCTTATCTCACACCGCCACTCTCCTGTTTTCCCTCTCCTCTCTCCATTAATATTTATCAGAGGTAGTTCCAGTCTAGACAAGCTTCTGACATGTTGTTTGAAGACCATCATGCCTAAATCCCTTGCACAGAATCCCATGCATAGCAGAGCCTTCAACAATTGGTTCTCCCTTGTTTCTTTCTCAGTCTTTCTCATTATTTTTTCTACCACCATCACCCCCCCATTGACATGACCAGTAAGATGAGAGCCCTTCTACAACACTTTGCTTCTGCTGAGATTTTGATTAAGAATCTACTCTTTAATTAATACAAGGGCTGTCTCTTTCGGGGAGTAATGGTCCTCCTCTTTAAAGACAGCCCAGCCACTCCAGCTCAACAGCAGTGCTTGGGAAAGCCAGTTTCCCCCTGTGAGCTCAGCCAACACGGCACTGACATGCCACAATGACTTTTTCGACCCTCTGCCGCATGATATGTAATCACTGTAGATATGGTGTAGATAGACAGCAGGATATTAAATGTGTGGGTGAGTCGGGTGGGGGGGTACAAAGCAAAGAGGAGAGGAAATGAAGGGTGATGTTAACATGGACATTTATTCATTGTCACAAAATAGAATTTTTAACTCATCATTTTCAGGATGCAGAAACACAAGACATTTCTTTTAATATTATGGAGAAAGACTTCTGGACATGAACAATATAAACAGAAAATGGATATGCTTAGTATTAAACACAAGTTGAAAGGGGTTTCTGGACAAAACGAACGGCATACAATTTCTAAAACGCATTTTCCAACTCACATCATGGTGTAATCTAATGTTAAAAAATCTCATCCTATTTCAAGTGTATCATTTCACAAATATTTGTGAATGAGTCACTTATTATATTAAGATAAACTTTTCACTTTTATTGACATCTAACATCTTGTTTTTTTTAATGTTTTCAAAAGATTTTCCTGGTAATGTTCCCAAAAACATGTTGCACTCATGTTAGCCCAATCAATTGATCCATCTCATCATTGGCTGAGTAAATGCAGTTTAAATTGGGTAAAAATAAGTGTCTCTTGTTCCGCACTCAATGTCCCTGCTTGATGCTCTCCATCGCGGTCCAGTGCCAACGCCACCCCACTTTCATTGTCCTGTGAAAGAAAAAACATTTGCCCAGTCACCCTGGGCCCATGTGCCATAGTTGTTTCAGTTTCTATGGAGACGTTTTCCTCCAGGCCAAGTATGTGGAGGGCACCCCTCCAGCGGAAGGAGGTGGAATAACATTGTGGCAGGGCAATCATACACCCACCTCATTTACATATCCAAATATGAACCATGGACTGCAGCAAGCAGTGTTTGTTCACTAAATATTTCACTGTTGTTTATTACACAGATAGAAATGGAGGACACGTGTCCCTATGTGATGATTCTCTTTTTTATTTAAAAACAAATAGGTTGGTTGTGTTCTTTGTGTATTAAAGGAAAGTTAGTGAAATCACAATGACAGAGAAAATGTAGAACAAAATCTGTCTTCATTCACTCCTTCATTATTCTGATTGCTGGTGCTTTCATTGTATAGTTGACGTAAATACCCGTGTCTGTGCCTGATGTGGTCGTTCCTCAGTTCCCCCAGCAGGGGACAGTGTTCTCTCTCTTTGTCAGTGACCGTGTGGTATTTTCCTTAACTATTCAGGAGACACTCTGCTGTCAGATGGAGCTAGGTGGCTCTGACCTTGAGGAAAATGAAAGACAGTAACCATGCACTCACCATTTAAAAACACTAACCACACAGACTCAGGATTATAACATGATTGACCTAGAGTCAAGGATACAAAGAAAGGGAAGAAAGGAGGGAAGGTTGACTTGTAATATTTGCAATTTGACATTTAAACTGTTGATTTTCTAGAATACTATGCTAAAATTGTACTTTTGTAGTTTATAATTGTGATGTTTTTTGGCTCAATTTCAAAGCTTGTGCAATGTCATGCTCACGTTCTCTTGCCCAATGTGAGCTGAGATTGACTTCAGCTCTCCCCGGTGACCCTCAAAGTAGGAGCTGTACATGGATGGATGGATGTTATTTATGACTTTTTTTTGCATTGGACATCAACAAATGAAGCTGAAAAAGCATAGTTTTCTCACTCATTTAAAGGATTAAAGGAGACGTTGCTACATAAAAGACCAACTAATGAAAGCAAAGAGACTGCTTGGCAAATCCTTTTCATTAACATATCATACATGGCCAGTAATAATGACTGAGTGTCTGATTGCCACACAGTCACATTGATTGCCATTCAATCAAGCCAATTCTGAAACATTAGGCTCAACCACTGTGAGAATGACAGTAATGGAAATGAGTGTTTTAAAATCACAGTTGTATGAACTCACAAGCACACGGGCATTTAAAATAAAGGCTGGAGAACCAGGGGATTAAATAGTTTTAGAATCACCCTGTGTTCATTTATTCGACACAAAAACTTTGAAGGCTAAAGTATCACCAGTGTAGGCACTTTATAATCTATACCCCACAGAGTGACTAATGAGCCTCATAATGAAATCATCAATACATATTTCTTTATAATTCCCTTTTCCCTGAGAAAAAAATTCACTCAACTGTTTTCATGTTCATGTGCAGACAATATACTTAAACGGCTGTTAAAATGACCTATAATCTCTTGTAGCAATCACTGGAGATGATCACTAAGTATGCAGTATATGTTCTTTATGAGTGGTGGTAATGAAGAGAATGTGTCATTACCATTAGGGCAGGGCGAATAATGTGCTATTAGTTCAGAGAAACATACCAGAGCAGGCTTGTTATCGCAGTTAAACTATATTCTGCTTCAAGTTCATAAATAAATGTGTCCTGTAAGTGTTGTATAATAATGTTATAATGTAATTTACTGAGCAAAAAAACAGGTAGGATAGGTTATATTTATTTTCCATGTGCTCTCTTAAAAAAAAGCGTGGATGCAACGTGTCCATTACATCCTATGTAGTTATTTAAAGAAGAGGAAAAACTTTCTCTACACATGAACAGATTGTTTATCTGTATGGATATTGGAGTCCTGCAGAACAGCTCAGCTCATCACCAAACAATTACATTATTATCTGTAGTTAAAAAAAAAAAATCTAATTGATTTCAGAGAAAAAAACTGTGACATTGAGCTTCTTCCTACTGCCAAGAGAAACTACTCAAGCCGGGAAAATTCACAATACTAATTGCTCTCAGTGGGCAGAGTATCAAATGTGAAAGTAGATTTCTTATTTTTGGGCTTGCTCTGTTTTTTGGCTACTGTCTTTTTTTTGTTGTTCAATGAATTTAAAAGAAAAGCTCTTGCATCTCCATTTTGTGCTGAACGTCCTGAAGCACTTAATTTGTACAAAAGTGCTTTAAATATGGTAACGGGAGTCCAGTGTTCAGTCATAGATCCACCAATCTCATAATCTCAGCCACAGCACATTGCCAGCCAGGTCTGCGGGGAGTAACAGTTTGCAGATGGGCTTTCAACTGTTGCTGCACTGTGTTAGGTTGTGCCTTAAAGGAATCAGGTTACTCATAATTAAGAACAGAACTGGGAGCAGGTTGTAGCTCCTGGAATCAGCTTTTGAGGTTCTGGCGAGGCACAAGTTGTTAATCTGTCTGTCTGGACTGTTGGCACTACAGCATGAACTTATTTTACACACTTTCTGCTACAACTCTTGCCTTTGTAGCAAAAAGGCCTTTCTGCATGGAGTTTGCATGTCCTCCCCGTGTGTGCGTGGGCTTTCTCCGGGTTCTCCGGTTTCCTCCCACAGTCCAAAAACATGCACTATGGGGATTAGGTAAATTGGACACTCTAATTTGACTATAGGTTGTGAGTGTGAGAGTGGATTTTGTTTGTCTCTATGTGGTCCTGTGGTATCCCCCACCCCCCGTGCGTGCGCCCCTCATGTGGAGAATAAATCGGTAAAAGATGGATGGATGGATGGACTTTCAACTTCAGTAATAAAGCAGTGCACACACGTATGGTTAGAGGGACACAGCCAGACCAGCACATGCGGACACAGCATTTAATTCAACAAAACTAAACAAAGATATTTCTTTTATATGATTTCTACACTGATATTGTAGCATTTTTTGGGATTTGCAAGCAGCTGGTAGTTTGTGTTCAATATTTCAAAAATGAGAAGTGGGGAGATTATGGCTTGACCACAGTCACAGAGGACACAGCGATGCTATTAGATTTCCAATGCAATCACCTAATCTGATGGGCCAAACATTTGCTTTAATCAGACACCTGGGAGATGCAACCTTTCCATTTCATTTCACTGGCTCAAATCAATCATATATCCGTAGATTAGTACACCGCGTTGGAGAAATCTGGTAGGACAAGCTTTTTTATTATCAAAGACATCAGAAGACACCTTCATTACTAGTTCATATAGCTGCCTGTCTTTCTTCTCCGTGTTCTCTGCAGTATACAAAGCATTCGACTCACACACACTGTAGATCGTTTTTTTTTTTTTATCTAAAAGTGGGCAATGTTCAAAGCCATAAATGTTACACTATACTGGAAATGTTGCAAGATTGCTCCTTAATAATCTGTAATAGGTCTTTTTTTTACCCCCTTTCATCCCAACAACCACTTTATGAGATGTCACATCATCAAAAGGTGGATATTGCACTTATTGGGGTGATTCATCACAATGTAACAAGTAGCTTTTCTGATGTCTACGTGGATGGCTGTATCTGTTTACAGCCTTTGTTGTTGTTGTTGTTGTTGTTGTTGTTGTTTTTATCATTCGCATCCTGATGAATGTAGGGATGCTTCTTATATCAGTGATGCCGGGAGTGCTGCACAAGTCTTTGTCTAATCTGGGGAGGCAGGGCTCCAGCTGGCTCCTACTCTGTGGTTTCTTGCAAAGAAGGAAAGGGGGAAAAAACAAAAGTCAGTGGGTCTCTCAGCACTGCCTCAGTGCAGGAGGAGCTGGCTGATTGATTGGGATTGGGACCCCCTCTACCCACACCCCCTTCACACACACACACCCCTCCTCTTGCTTTCTCTTGCTCATGGAGAACATGTGCCTCTCTTGCCTTTTCTTAAGGACTGCTTTATCACACACAAGCATCCATGCGTGCATGTCCATGGATGCGCGTAAACAAAGGTGCATGGTCGCACACACACACTGTTGACATTAAACACACCATACAATGCCAGTATATACATGAAAGATGGCAGAGTCTGCGTGGTTACAAACATTCTCAATGGAACATGTACATCTGAACATGCCACGCTCAAAAGCATCCAACACTGGGTTCATTCAGGGCAACGCATGATCAGTTATTACAGATGCTTTGCCTTAATAACACATTCATCGTCCCAGACAGATGGAGAGATTGAGGAGGAGGGGGAGAGAGAGAGAGAGAGAGAGAGGGTGGCTGGGGGTAAAATCTATTTCTTGACAAAAACCTGATTTGAAGTGTTTCTGTAACGTATCCGCTCTGATCTCCCAATTGTCGGTGGAAGTCATGGAGCTGAACAAAAAGAAAAAGGGGTGTGTTGAGTATCAGCAGCCTCTCAGGACTCCAGCGACGACCAGCCAGCCAGTGTCTGGTGAATGTGCACGCGCGCGCGCGTGTGTGTGTGTGTGTGTGTGGACCAGCAGCAGCAGCAGCCAACACACACTTAACATTCGTTCGCAACATGGCGTTGGAGCGCCGAGAGACACGACGGCCGAGCAGCGCAGCCGCATTGTGAGGAGAGCCACGGCACTACTGACCAAAAGAGACCGAAACACTCTTAAAGACTGTTTTACGCACCGGAGGAGACAATAGCGCATTCCGGTGTGTGCATGTCGTTCTAACGGTATAGCTGATTGTATAGACGCACGCTGCTACCCCACTGGTGGAAATCAAAGACTGTACATGGCGGTGGAGAGTACAATCTGGCTGTTGTGTCTTCTTTCGCTGTTCTGTGGTCCATCCAAGCAAGGTAACGCGCTCACTTTATTCATGTGGAGGGTTTATTTTTCTGGTGGAGTGCATGTGTGCGGCAGCGAGACACGAGTATTACACTGTAAAGTGCGGTCGCTCGCCAATAAAAGTGGGCTGTGTTTATAAAAAAAGAGCCACGACCGATTTTGCACCTTGCGCGGTCCGTCCAGTCCCGTCCCCCTGTCTCCCCCGTCCCCCTCTTTGTATTTCATACATGTGTTCACCTCATGTGGCCTTTCTGCTGCTTATGATAGAGAGTGGTGCACTGTCACTTCATGCGTGTCTCTCTCAGGACGGGCTGCGGGGCGATATGAAGTTGCAGCACACATTGCCTAAAGGAGCAAAGCTGAATGTCGCCACAGGGCGGCTCGCGGGGTTTGAACTGACCGGGGGAAGTTTATATTAAACTGGGAATATGGATCCCGATGCGGAGGACGCGTCACTGAGCCGCCTGCAAACATCCCAGTCTACAACGTGGTGATTCCAATTACGCGTAATATCAAATACTTTCCTCCACAGTTTAGTGGTGGTGGAACTCGTGTGCACATGTGGCTCAAACAGTCAGGGGTATGTGAAAAGGTTACGTGGAAAAAAAAAAGTAAAATAAACACACTTTCTTCATAAATGTGTTATTGTGACTGGAGGGTGAAAGTCCAGCCACACTGTGTGGGATGTACAGCTAAAATACTCTTTAGGTGAAAACTGAATTTGACCCTGCCTTGTATCATTTCCTCTCTGGAAACCTCTCACATAGAAGATTCAGTCGTTTTGCCGCATGAATGACAGCTATGACTAATTCCAGCCACAGGTGAAGCGGTAACAGAGGAAATATTGATGTGGTGATGACAATTCGACAGTTTACCTCCTGTGTTACCTTTGCACGGACCTTTAGAGACTGAACAAGGGCTGAAATGCCATCTGACTGTGGAAACTCTTGTTGAGTGAAAGAGAGAGAGAAAGAGCAATGCAGAACTTATAAATCCACTCACTTTTGACTGCGATCTACAAGAGTGGATATTTACATTCAGGCTGGATTGTTGCGTTTCACTGTTTCGACGCAGCCTATATTTTACCTTTATCTTTTGTGGTTTGCCTTCATGGTCACATGAAACCAGAAATCTACTACTGGTCAACACATGTTGTTTATTAGTAAACATCTCGATGCTACAGTATGCTGCTGCTTAACTCCGGCACGTCTTGTTCTGCACTTGTCACAACCAGCAGTGATGAGGCGTACGGCAACATAGTGCAGGTGTAACTGATATATTCCACTTCTTCTAATACTTCGCATACATCACCCAGATAGACATCACTTCCTTCTGTGGTGTACTATCATTTTGTTTCACCTGTTCCCATAGCCATTGTTCAGTAACGCAAGTAAAGGCTTCACAAAGGAAGCACCTAGCTTAAACCCTCCTGATTCCCACCTGTATAGCACTAGAAGGTCAGAGGGTACAATTTATATATAGAGTAAGAGTATCATGTCCAACAGACACCAGCAGAGACAGAATAAGGAATTACTCCCCTTGAGATCCTCCTGACAGGCGAGTGAATGCCACGCTGGGGGCGATCGCATCGCGATGATGGAATCTCTTGCAGGTAAATGACGATTGTGATGGAGGACGTCCGTGATAAAAGCACCAGGGAAATTGATTTATTTGCTCTTAAAAGATGTATGACTGAGAGTTTGTTCTAAACATGCTATGACGGGCCAGGGTATGACATAGCATCTGTTGTGATAATTAAGACTTAAGATCCAAGCGTTTTCTTTACACCGAGCAAAATTAACATTTGAATTTATATTTATGAGCGCTGCTGACAGCAGCACCATGCTTTGAAATCAAATGAACATATTAATATGTATTATTTACAAATAATTGCTCAGCTTTGTCATTATTCATCCAGATCAGCAAACAGTCATGAACGGGGACTTGGTTTGTTCAGGATCCTCTCTCTCTCTCTCGCTCTCTCTCTCTCCCTCTCTCTCCCTCTCTCTCTCTCTGTGAGTGTTTTGTTAGGTTTGAAACTGGAGCATGAATGTCATCGGTGTTGGTGGTTGTGGGAACTGAAGCTGCCTGTGAGCGGGGGCTGGGGGGTGAGTCTGGGATGGGGATAAATTGACGGGTGCTGCTGGGGCGATTCTGAGGGCAAGGGCCACTGCTACGTCCACAAACAAAGCGTTTGTTATGTCCTTTCTAAAGATCACTTGAGAACACGTCAGGCTCTCTTAACACATCTCAAGCAATCGAGTGCCTGAGTGTTCATTGTCAATAAAGCTCTGCTCAGTTATTAATGGACCTAATAATAATAAGAAAACAAAAAATGATGAGCAAATTGTAATTATAACACCTTCGGTCTCTTTATGTGCACACGGACATTTTCTGACAGTTCTCTATCACTCAAGTTTCTCTACGATTCTTTCATCTCACTAAAACGCTTCTAATTAAAGCTGCAGTAGGCAGGCTCGCTCTAAATATGTTTGAGTGTTCCGTTTCATACACGGGTTACTGAAGCTGTGGCGCATAAGTATAAATAAATGTCTGTTACATTCAGTCCATTGCTAAACGAGTTCACAAGATTAAGTCTGTCTCAGACTCAGTCTGTTTTTCTCATGATGCCAGTGTGTTGTTTTTGTGTAGCTTGACAGTATTTCCCCACACAAAGTGATGGAGGCACGTAACGGCAGCGTCGTGCTAGTAAAGAGAGCATGGCAGCAGCAAAGCGGTGGAATGTGTCTGTGTGTGTGTGTGTGTGTGTGTGTGTGTGTGTTCAGACGTGGTTTCTCCTGCTCAAAAAAACCTGGACGTTCAGCACATTGATCGGATAAATGCTTATTGCAAATGGGCCGGGGAGGGGTAGCGTGGGATCACCTAGACATATACCATCACATAGTGATGCTAGCAGTGTTTTAATGATTATTCTGAATCCCTCTGAGGGCGATAGCTGAAGCTGTAAAAACGACTTTTTTTTCGGGATAGCATTTCTCCGTCCTCTTATCAAATGAGCATGGACTGACACATTCCTCATATGGGACCGAAGACCAGAGGCAGTCTCTCCATCTCTGAACCTTTCTGCTGAACATGTTAAATTGCTTTTAGACCCTTTTTCCTTTGCAGTGTGCTGGGGTAGCAGTTCTTCCACTGGAGGAACCTGTATGCAGAGTAGGGCTACGCGTTTAGAAGAGCTGCAGTGTCGCTCGGAATGTGAAAACTCCAGGCTGGACAGGCAGAAACAGTGACCTTTGAAAGCGATGACACACGTCTTTTTCCATTCCTCCATACTACCTCCGCCACGTGGGTCATCACAGCACGCCTGTGCTAAACTGCGTCTAACTTCAACAGATGAGTTTATTACTTCCTGCATGACTGGAGCGCAGACTCTGTGTGACACAGTCACTGAACTAAAATACGGCTGAACGGGTACCAGGTTCTGTCTCTTATGAAGAAGCAAAAAAGAAAACTTATTGGTTGTTTTTTTTGTGGCCTCAACTTGTGGATGAAAGCTGTGTTAACACTTACTTTCAGTTTCACGTACACGTCATCGTTAGTTCCATAACAGATCAATAATGGAATTATTGATTTTTGGAAGCTGCCCATGGAAACACGAGTGCAAAAGCAGCAATGAGTGATGAAGGGGCAGAATAATTAAAATAATTGACATTAGCTGCACTGAGTGCCATCCATTGTCTCATCAGCTTTTCTGTGTGTGGGAGAATACACTCAGTTAAAGTCCCTAGAAAAAAGTTTCTTTTTTCACAGTTTCAGGAATTATGGCACAATACAGTCTTATTTTAGGCCATCTGGTGAATGCATGGCCAATCCTTATTCTGTTTGAACTCTGCTTTGGGTATCCATCAGTGCCCGGGGGAGATATCTGGCTTTATATTTGCCAAATGTTCCGCGACTGTACATTGACCAGATATCTCTGTCTGTCTGATGTGTGCAGAAACCAAACAGTGTGCACAGTGAGCTAAAACTCACTGTAAAGCTCTCTAAAGCCAAGGTGAGCTGCAGATCCAGGCGATAATGCTGTGATAATTCTAGTGGTTAATCACTATGGCTCTGCCTTCAGTGTCCAGTGTCACACAGTTCTTAGTTTGATGGCACTGGTTTATTGCTCCATCATTTCATGTGTGACACTAAACGTATTGTTCGTAATAACAGAAGAATTAAAAGCGGGAGGAGAAGCAAAAGCAAATAATCCTTAAAAACATCAGTTCAAATTCCTTTTGCAACGCTTTCATTGTTGTTGTTTATTAAACCCCAGTAGCATTTTTCTCGCACAGTGGAGCTAATTCCTCGGGATTTTAAGCCCCAATTATATTTGGTTTAGTTTAATTTTCATTTGGTTGAGCAAAACTGAAGACGCTTCACGGATGGTGTATTGAACGATTACAGACAAATGATGACACTTCAGCTTGAAAGCTTTTGATTATGTATATATATACCTATGTGTATAACACACTGCTGATGTGTTTTATTAAGCTTGCTTTAAATGACTTTAATCCACCTCTCTGTGACATACAACTGTATTCTGTCTTTATAACATAAACTCGACTGTAATGTCTGTCCGAGCATTAAAAACATTATTATTTTTGCAGTTTTCTCAGTTTAGACTCATCTCAGCAGCTTGTTTCATATAAAGTTAATAAATCCGCGGAACACCCGAGGAAAATTAGCGTGTATGAATCCATGTGCCGCAGTGACCCTGCTCTGTGTTCTAGACATGGCGGTGGGAGGGAACTGCTTTTTGAGTCAACCATTTATTTCACACAGTGCACCAGGGTCCTGTAGTGCAAAGTCCATTCTCTAGCTTAAATATCATGGAGATGTGAAGTTACACAACATGCTGAATGTTCTATCTATTCTAGTGAGGATGGTGGGTTTATTCAAACATTTTTGAAAAATGTTGTTGGTCATGACATTTAAAATGATCACTGAAAGCACAAATACCAATTTACAGCAGCGGGAAGTCACAGAAGTCATTGTTGACAAAAGCTGCATTACTGACTGATAAAGTGGACTGATCTTCTGCAGGACAATTGTTGTTGTCGCCGCTGTCTTCTGCTTATCCGGGGCTGGGGTGCGGAGGCAGCAGCCTTAGAAGGGAAGCCCAGACAGCCCTCTCCCCCAGCCACTTCCACCAGCTCCTCCAGGGGGGATCCCAAGGCGTTCCCTGGCAAACCAGGAGATAATCCCTCCAGTGTGTCCTGGGTCTGCCTGCGCTGGACCAAAACACCTCTCCAGGGAGGCGTCCAGGTGGCATCCTAACCAGATGCCTGAACCACCTCAGCTGGCGCCTCCTACTCTGATCCTTTTCTGGATGTCTGAGCTCCTCACCATATCTCTAAGGCCTTATAAGCCCAGTCACCCTGTGGAGGAAACTTATTTCAACCTCCTTGTATTCGAGATCTTGTTCTTTTTCCCAATATTCATCTGCATCTGTTTTCTTGCACTGTGTTGCCTTCAAGGTGTGTCAAAATACCTGGGCACAATCAGGCCAAATGCTGAAATATACCAAATAAATGATCGATTGTTTTAGCTGTTCCAACAAGGAATCAGTGCTATGCATCATCATCATCACTGCAGTTTAAAATAAAAAACTAAATGCTCTTGTTGTTGTCACAAATAAGCCGTTTTTTGTCCAATTACTTTTGGCTGACACATTTGCAGCAGGACCCGATATAACTATACCCAATATAAATATAAATCCTCAGTGTACTCTCATCCATTGGCCTTGGTTTGATCTTCCAAATGAAAACACTTCTTGGTCTGATCCTCATCGCCCACGACACATTAACTTTACATCTCCGTGGTCTCATTAATCTCTTAATATACTGTGTATATCACACTGCCTGCAGCCTGTCTCACTCTGTCTTACAAAAACGACACTGCAGTGTATCACGCTGTATCGCATGCACTTAAAGCGACGCAATATATATGTTTATATCAAAATAAGCAGAATTTGTCTCACAGACCTTTGTACTCCTCGTCTCTCTGAGGTCAACCTGCAAATATCTCTGCTTTTCTGATGCTGATATGTTTGTTCTGTCTTCGCACATCTCACAACAAATAAGCCTGGAGAGAGTTTGAAATATTATAGCCAACATTGTTTTCCATTACGCACGTAGCACACATTCAAACCCCAAAGCAAAAGAAGACATATCGGATGAAACCGCAAATGGTATTCTGCTAAATGAAGACGCTCTGTCTGTCTCTCCTCGTTCTTCACTGACTTCACCTTGTCAGTGCTCAGGCTTGCAAAGACGAGTGCACAGCTGTCCACGGGGAGGCTAAAAACTGTGATTTGTTCTGAAGAATTTGGATAATGTTACCTAAGCCTGCCATCTGAATGGGGACTCTGAATGTACAGAGAGCAATTTTTACACTGTGCTAGTCTAAAGCTGTGAGCTGAAACATACTCGGCTGTGCTTTTTTTTTAATGATTCAGTCATCGGTTGTTTTCACCTTTAGCGCTCCTGCTCGTTGCTGTCATTGCCTTCCCCTGAATTAATCTCAAATGTTCTCAGTGTGTTCAGCTCCAGTTTGTTGTGTCTAGACCACAGGGCCAGCTGTTCAACCTTCTGTATAGCAGCAGCAGCTATAGAATATTAAACATTTGAATTGTTAGAGGGATGTATACTGTCTGCAGCGTGTCTTGCATTCGGCCCTTGCACTTTATTATTCTGTGCGTATCTAATATCTGATGATCCTTTGCTATCACTGAAGGGTTTCTGTGTGGATACTGTCGTTACGGTTCTTATGGTGATGGAACTTTGTTTGTTTTGTTTATTCCCAACTCTGTAAAATGGCCTTGGGTACCTTGAAAGCTGGTATAAATTATATTATTCTTATTGTTGTTGTTATACTGTACCTGCTTTCTTCTCACCATCGGTTACTCCCTAATGCGTCTGTAATGCCCTGCAGTATAGAGTATACATGCACTCCTCAGTCACCTTAATGGCATCACGGAAAAGCTTTATTAATTCAACTGTAAATTATGTACTCATGTAAATAGGGCTTTTAATTACTGCGTTCCAGTAGTTAGTCTTATTTGAACTTTTCTCCGGGATCAAACGTTTCATTTTCCACTTTTTCACTCCATAATTTTAGGAACATTAATACTTGGGTCCCTTGAGACTTAAAACCAGAGCTTGTCGGACAGGAGCGCCTGTAGAGAATAGCTCATTAGATATTTGCAGTAAATGATGTGTGTGTTTGCACAGGCACATGCACCCGGCTTGCTTGTTTGTGTGTACGTGTGGGCGTGTCAGCTGCGATTTGTGAGTGTATCTTGATCTGCTCCCCAGAGAATCCGTGCTAAATTAGGATGCATATTATTTAAAGATGCCTTGGGCTGAGTATACTTGTCCTGTGAATATGTTGGGTTTTTTTTTTATGGTGCCCTGTGTGCGCCGTTTCGTGCTTTCAGGGAGGCAATCTAAGCTCAGAGGTGTTTGTATGAATACAATAGACGTCTCGAGCTCCATTTTGTCTGCAATGAATTCAAATGATATGCTCTCTTTGGGTGTTAAATTAAATTAGCTTCGTCAGTGTTTTTTCAGTCATGGCCTTTTGTATCCGATAAACAGATATTGATAAAGAGAGATAAAACAACACATGTAATGGTCGCCTAAGACTTGCACAATACTGTGTTTGAATTTTTTGTTTTTGTTTTTTTTCACCTCATATGGTTTTCCAGTGTAGATATATTACACATATATAAACATATATGTGTAATAATATATTTATAAATGTCTAAGTTTAAAAATGTCTAAGTTAGCCTTCTGGCTTTCACATGTGACTCATTTTTGACCTTTTCAATTATGCAATCATGACTGAGCTACATATAAAGATAGCTTTTTGCTTCAAAGAGAAAAAAAGTAATATTTAAATTGATTAGCTGAACAAAAGTCCAGAAACGTTGTTTCACACTCTTTATTGCAAAGAAAGATCCACTCTCTCTATGAACTGTAATCTTGTGTGTTTTTACTTGTAGTCTGATTTCACTCTACCTTGAGCCAATTTTTTACAAGGTCCTAGTCATGCAGAGATGTTGCTGTTGATTTTGAAGAATCTGTCTATTTTCAAGTACTTCCACGAGCACAAATGTATTACAACTGCACTGAGCGAGCGTGGGATTGTTCACCCACTAACATGCAATGTGAGCTGGGATTAGACCACTGTGACACAGGTTAGTTTCACCCTACTGATGATGTGCAATGGTAACATAGTGTCTCGTGTGTTGGCCCCGCAGCGTATATTTGGTGTGTCCGTGATGGGTTTTTGAGCACATCCTTGGGTCACAGTCACACTAAGAGTGGTGTACTCTACATTAGCGACGCTTTATCCAGCATCCAGGATCTTATCATGAGTTGAATCACAGCCCCAGCTGCATTGACGGTGCAAGCTATCAGGAACACAATCATTTGCATTTAAAAATTTCATTACTTTAAGAATGATCAGTGAAGCTGAAGCAATATTTTATGCAATGTGGTTATTAGACATTAAAAGGAGCGGTTTTATTCACGTAATTATCATTCTGTGGCTGTTTTTCCTGATAAATATGTTTTCATTATTGTGACGCTTATTATCACTATTCTCTCTCTCTCTCTCTCTCCCTCTCCCTCTCTCTGTGTGAGAAGCAGCTGTCTGGTTGCGCTCACTCCATCTATTAAAGCTTAGTTTACACCCTACACAGTTTTCCACCAGGTAAAATGAATAAAACTCGTATTGCCCCCTCTCTCTTTTCTGAGATCACAAAAACATTATGAAACCTGAAAAACAAGACTTCATTTACGATGCATGACTGCGGGACACAAACCATCAGAGCCATATCATCTGCGCATAGCATGATTTCATTAAGTGGCGTTGGTGTTGCAAGTCGGCAGAGGCTGGCGAATATATTATAGTATATAAGACATAATGTGTTGCAGACCCAGTCTCATTTGGAAACATGCTGCAAACTCTGTATGTCTCTGGATGTCTTTGACGTCTCCAACCACAGGAAATCATGTCATCTAGTGTGGGAAACGGTGATCCTCCAACTCTTAAAGTTGTGTATTGTGAATATGGGGTAAGGGTTTGATCGTGATTTACCTGCTCTTCCCGTCTCATTGGAATGTAGCAAAGATTGTAGTACATCTGTCTCAAATCAGTGATGGAAAATGAGAGAGAACCCACTGTGAGCATAATGGGTGCAGTGGCATATTTGATCTCCTAATGAGCACTGAGTCTTCTCATTGCGGCAGCTTTTCGTCTTCCTGACCTTGTGTGATGTGACGCTCGGCTCTGATCCTGTCGCATAAGCACCGTAAAATACATGTGCCTCTCTCACCATGCAGAGTTTTTTTTTTCCCTGTCTTTGCATCCACACAATCCCTTCTCCTCAGAATTAATTCCAGTGTTTCCCTTTGTGCCGCACACGGTGACACTCTATATTGCCAATCCCATGCACCAGTGTTTCTAGGATTCCTGTACATTGACTGTGCTGCTGCATTAATAAACAGATTCCGACACAGATCTCCCTTGTTTACTCCCGTGTTAGTTTCATTGCTTGCTTTGTTGACTCATGAAAGTGGGGCCTGGCACTTGACACAACCATGCGGGGGCCTCATGCTCCTCGGTCCTGCCTGCAGGAACATTGCCCTGTGATTGGAAGAAGTCAGTCTGGGATGAATGAGCGCTGCACGTGAAGTTGTCCCGGTCTCTCTCACACAGTTTAGAGGGACTCGTGATGTTTGTTGAACCAAACCTCCCTTTTTCATTCATCGTTTCACTTTTGACTGTGAGAGAAGAATCCCACTGAGATCGAATCACTGAAGCAAAAGGGTAAATCAAATATTTACAGTCCAACACTGTATGGCAAAGACTACAGCTTTTGTACATGACAGTGCAGAGTGACAGGTGCAAAGACAGGTTGGCAAATGTATAAATGGGTCTTGTTTTACAATTTGGTAATTATTTAGAGATCCCAACTGACCAGCAAACTATGATTTTTATATTCACATTTCTCTCACAGTGGACTAGTGTTCTCTCCATTTTCACTATTTTATGATATTTTGAAAGTGAGGTCGTTTAGAAAGATGCCCGCAACAGTTTTCCATTCAATAACAAAAAGCAACCATTAACGCGAGTACACTTTTCGACTCATCTCGCTGCCCTGTCTGTTACTATTTTACCTTTCCAATGGTCTGAGTCAGAAGATTATTATTACATTTTGTGTTTCTGATGCGTGTTTGTGTTGAGGATGACTTGGTTTGAGAAGAAGCCAGTCGCTGATGAAACACAACTGGAACAGTTAACAACCGACACGGCAGCTGTTCAGATTGCTGAGTGACTCACAGTCTCACTGTGGATTCAGTAAAAATGTTAAGCCCTCTGTATATCTTTACTTAACTAGTAAACAGAGTGTTTTATATTGTGTCTGATCAATTTAAATAAATACAGATAAATGCAGCACATTTCAGACTCGTGACAGCACTTAACATTTTAAGTGAAAGGCCCCGGGACAAAGCTATTCAAGATAAAGGCCTAAATATTTTGACAGTGGCAGTTTCTGGCTCTTACTCAGGCATTTCCACTTGAATGCTGAAACATTAGTCACCATCTCCCTGCAGGGATTTACTTCAAGCTGCCTCTCTTCTCAGATTATCACAACTGTGGCTTCAAAATATCGATTTATTCATACACTGGTTAGTTTTGGCCACAAGGAAGTGACGGCTTTTTGTTTGTTTGTTTGTTTTTTTTACTTTGTTATCAATATGAGGTCATTAAATTAGCGCACAAACGCACACACAGTCACTTTTTAGTGAATCAGACCATCTGTCCTTGTCCACTTAGCCTGTATTTAAGGTTTCAGTGTTGTCCTCCAATCCTGTTTTTATGAAACAAGGCCTCTCTGAAAATATAATATGAGATGTGTTATGCAGGAAGGCACGGCAATTGACTTTAACCGTTGTGCCAATTGAGCAGATGTATCTGGCTCATGGTTTTTGAGTGCTTTTGTGGTCCCTCTTCACAAAAGTGTCTGTAATTCATTTCACTGCTTTCTTTCAATTGCATCACAAGGCTGTTCTAATCTTATCTGCTCTGCTCAAGTCAGTCCTCCACTTCATCCTGTAATTCGGAGTCACTTTCTTTCTCTCATATTGTTTTTCTCCGTGTCTTACCACACATTCTCCACCTTTTTCAGTGTTGACTTCCTTGAGTTTAGTTCGCTCTTGTTCCTGCAATGTTATAGTGTATTTTTTTGGCCCTGCTGGTTATGTTGATGACAGTGGATGACAAGGGATGACGACATCAGTGTGGTCAAACCATCACAGTGCTCTAAACTATGGGATTTACTTCATTGAAGTCCAGTATTGTTTTATTTTGTGTTTGTTTTACACATTTTGTGAAAGGATAAATGTGACCCAGCATTTGGTTCACAAATGATGGATGGCTTTGACGCAGCCATATTGTACTGTAATGCACTGTAGTTTAAGCTGCTCTTGGTCAACAGGATCCTGGTTTGATCCTCCACCTCCTTCACTGTGGCTTTAGCTTTAGCTCCTGTATGAAACAGTGGAGTTATCTTTCTACTTCTCTACCCTATTGAATGGAAAATGGAATATTTATCTCAGGATCCTCACTGGATGATATTTAAGTTAGATTTTTTTTTTTCTTGAAAGAAATCGATAGTTTTTTTTTCAATGGAAAATGTGTTTGCTTGCAGATTTTGATAATTGCCTGTATGAATCAGTTTGACATTAAATGTAAGTGAATATGGCCTGACTGTATAAATTGTCTGGTTCCAATTGATTCAGGTGTGGTGGGTCATTATGGGATTAGAATTGATCAGTTGTAACTTGGTTTTATATATGATATTGACTTTAAAATGTTGTGGCACCCTGTGTACATGTACATGTTACACCATGTTATCATTGTGAGGATTTCACCAGGTTCCCGTTATGCCTGTGGCCTCACTGAACACCGAGCATGGCTGTAAAACTCAAAAACTAGGCTGTATTGTCCAGATAATGGACTTCTAAATATATATATGTACAATACAGAAATAACAGCATCAGGTTTTGAAAGAAAATGCACTTTCTGAATTCAGAATTTTGTGATTCATTTTCTGACCCTTTTAGATGAATCTCTGTGCATATCTCTCCCCTTCTACATGAGGTACTGTATCACTTCACTTCAGACGCTGTGGAAACCTGAGCTGGTGCCCGAGGGTCATGGGGTGTCCAGTCTCTGATGGCAGTGAGCCTGAGCGGGTGAAATATTCACTGCTTTTGGTCATGCCTTCCCCCTGCTCCTCCTCTTTCTCCTATGTTCCGAAACGTTTTTGAGAATAGGTTAGCCATTAACAGAAATGGGCCAGCAAAATAAGTGTTATATATGGTATAGCGATCTAGCTGATATATGAACGGGTAATTTAAAATGATGGGGATCATGGAACCCCTTACTTAATTCAAATGACGGCTGCTAGGACAATGTGAATGCTATTAAAATCCAGAGGTGTTCAGATCTTCTCTTGTTGTCTGTTCATCGCTGCTGTCCCCTCTCTCGACATGAGTGAGCTATGAACCTCTTGGCACAGTGCCATCACAATCCATTCACTACAGCTCAGCAAGACCGCACAGCCACTACTATACCCTGAGTGTGTATCATGTTTTCCCCCAGCAGCTCCCACTTGTGCAGTTAAATGGCCAAATGGCCACTTCACAGATCCTCCCAGTTCACCACATTGTGTCCTCATGAGACATGAAGACATAGTGTGAGTCTGTCTTATGTTTGCATTGAAATGGGTGTTTGTGTGCACGTGGGTTAGCTGGTGATTATGTGTGCAGATCTCGGTGACAAATTCGGGGCATGTTGAGGTTGCGGGTGCAAATGTGTGTGAATATCAAAGAGTTTTATTCCCAAATGAAAATCCACTACTGGAAATATGTAATTCAGTGTGCTTACCTCAACCTTTTTAAAGGATAGTGGGTCATGATAGTGTCTGGTTGTTGAAATATGCGTTTCCATTTTAGTCTTCCTGGCCATTTTGCTTGTACCCAGTTGGACTTGCTTTGACTTGCATAACTCTATTCATTCTTCATGGTACTGAACTTACTTGAAACCTTCCACAGAGATTTCGGTCCATATTGACATGATAACTTCATGCAGTTGCTTCATAGCTGCTTCTGAAGATGACTACTGTTGCCATGGAAGGATGCACACATGGTTAGCAACAATACTCGGGTCAGCTGTGGTGTTTGAACAATGCTCAGTTGGAACTAAGTGGCCCAAACTGTGCCAAAAAAAATGTCCCCACACCAAGACACCACCATTATTACCAGCCTAAAACAGGGGCAGGGTGGATCCATGTTATTGACGCTACCATACAAATGACTCATCAATCTTCTATTTTCCAATTTCGATGAGCTTGAACCGTCCCACATTCAAATCTCTCCTATCACCTTTCTTCTCCATTTAGATGCTCGGTTTGAACTCCAGCAGGTCGTCTTGACCATGGTTACAAATCCAGTTGCTTGAGTTGCTGCTATGTGATTGGCTGATTAGATTATTTATATGAATGCACTCAACGGTTGAATGAGTGTATCTAATAAGGTGGCTGGTGAGCCTGTACTGTATTATTAGCTTCACACGGGTTGAAATGATTTGTGTGTTTTCCGTTCTTTTCTTTTTGTTTTTCCTTGTGCCTTATCACACCTTTAACCAGTTGTGTGAGACATAATGGCTTCCATATGCAGCAACGAATGCTCCCCACCTCGTGCCAAATGAAACCGTGGGCCGTGAGCTGGGAAATGGCTGCTAACATTTTAATGACTTAATGAAACCTAATTAGTTGAAATGGGAGAGAGGAAGAGAAGAGCCATGGAGGTGATGTCTGTTAGTGTGTTTAGGTGGGCGTTCCTGTTCCACCAAGACTGTGAGTGCTCTTCCTGTGTGTGTGTCTGTGTGTGTGTGCATGTGTGTACATGCATGTGTGTTATGAGTGTGCCACAGAAAAGTGCAGGAGCTTTCCTCTGCATTACCCAGCCTCTTCATCAGGATACACTGGAGGGGGGTGGCGGGGGGTATCAGGCCTCATTTAATCAAGGAAAAAATGTCATCTACCATTAACTTAATTAATCCAACGCTAGAGAAAGAGAAGCTGAATAAACCTGCATGTGTGTGTGTGTGTGTGTGTCTGCCTCTGTGACAAAATAATGGTTCTTAAATTAGATTCAAAGAGGTTTATGAAATTAACTGTAAGGGGTAGGTTTGAATGATATGACTTACACGGGCACATGTGAAATCATGTAATGACTTCATGGAAAATACATTTCAAGTATCTTAACCTTTCACAGTATTTGTCAGCATTAGATAAATCACAAGCCCTTTATTGAAAAGGGCTCATAAAAAGGGCTTTGTAAATGCTGTCAGTGTTGTCAAATGAAAGTTGTATTTTGAAAAAGAAACCCACAGATTAGGTACAAAAGCACCAAATATGCTAAAACTAGGTCAAGTGGACGTACAATCGTGATATTATGATATAATTGTGATATATATATATATATATATATATATATATATATGTATATCACTATAACATAAGGTAACACAACATAAATAGTGTGATTTGCAGACTTCTTTTCACATGGTTTTCAACTTACATGCACACTAAAAGAAGCACTGGTGTTATGTAGTACTACTCTTAACCCCTCGCCTTTTCGAGTTTTCCTTGATGTTTTTTGGCCAGCTTCCTCAGTAAAGATTTCTACCGTTCTCCTCCTAGTTTTTCCAGTCATTTTCTGTCCACTTTTTCTGGCCATTTTCATTTTGCTCCTAATAAAACCCAGTAAAAGTGTCCTTTTAACATTTTTAATACAGAGGGTGGAACGGGAATTATTTAATTAAGATACATGGAAAAGATGAAACTTAAGTATATTAATCATTTGCTTTTTACCGTTGAGTGGAAACGGATCTGTTGTTGTCTGGGACCATTGTGAGTGTATTCGCTTGCATTTAATTATCTGCAATTTTCATTTTAAATTAAGTTTGCACTCAATAAAACACTTTGGGTCATTTTAGATAAGTGGTAAATTGTTGAAAGATAAATCATGATCAGGTATCAGCAGGGTTAAATTGCTGTGGTCTCCTTGGACTGCAGTTTATGTAGCACTCTGCTGCTCATCTCACACCAGCTCATCAATCACTCACTGCAGGACTTCCCCTCTCCCTGTGATTTTAATGTCCTGCTGCTGACATACAAATCCCTTCATGCTTCCACACTCATTTAATTTGCAGAGCTCCTCCCCCCTCTCCCTTTCCTCCTTGGGCCTCCTCTCTCTGTCCCCAAAACACCCTGCCTCTGGAATGCACCACCCTTGTCCATCTGTGCTGCCAGCGCTGTCGACTCTTCTATGCTATGCTACAAAATGACAAATTGCCAATACCTGAAATGGATAAAGTTGACAAAAATATGACAAATGGAGCAGATTTAAACATTTAAAAGCCATGGAGTAGTGACTTTCTAGTTGAGTTGTGATGGTGTTTACAGAGTAATAAAAAGGCTCAATATCCACATTCTACTGAAAATACACTGACAAATGCAATAGATAGTGAATAAAGAGGTGTATCAAAGAATAAAGGTGATCCTATTCTATTGCGCAGTAAACACTGTTTTCTTCCTTCTCCCAAACAGAAAAGCCTGTTTCGGTGGAGCTGAGCTGTGGAGCTGGGCCCAGCCATGTAGTACTGGAGCCGGGTTTGCCCCTATTGCTGGACTGCAATCTTGGGGCCAGCGAGACACCTTTTAATGTCACCTGGCTTCAGGATGGCCAGATCCTGCCTCTGGAGGGGGAATACCTGCAGTATCTGGGCAATGGATCGCTTCTCTTGCTGCCGTCTGCCCACGATGGCCACCCTGCCCAAGACGTGGAGGGGGGCTATAGCTGCGTGAGTGCCAGCACCCACGGAGCCCTCACCAGCCGGACTGTGAATGTACTTATGGCAAGTAGGTATCCAGCAACACACAGAGCATGTTGATTTATTTACTTTGGTTTCCTTCAACACGAACACGTGTAGTTTAGTTGAGCTGGAAGAGTCTGTGATGTCTGCGTGGTTATGTTCATGTATTGATGTTGAGACAATGCACTGTAATGTGTTAAATTGCGACACCCACACACACAATTACTAGCCTTTTCCCCTGTTGTCACGGTTTATTCAAAGCAAAGCCAACTGAGTGTTATTGATCTTCTCACCCAGCTCTGCAGGAAAGAGCCCGAGCTTGCTCGCTTGCTTCAGTCAAATAACTGCTTTACCTAAAAATGCTTTTATATACATGGAAAAAACTATACAGTCTTGCTTTGCCTCACCACTGCTACACATTTATTATCAAACAAAATGGTCTGCTTGTGCATCTATTCTGGGTGGCCAAACAATCATTCGGTTTGTCAGGTAATGAAAACGGGTTTGACTCAGTCATCCATTTATAGCATTCATTAGACATGGATGCACAGAAAAGACACACGCATATACTCAGAGAGCGAAGGGGGAGAGAGACAGAGAACAATGTGAAATGTAAAATCTGTCTGGGGAATGTCCTTGCCTAGATGGAGATGAACTTGACTCTCCCGTGACACAGATCGGAGACAGGTGTCCCAGAAACAGGTACACACTTAAGCGAAGGCCCGTTGTTTGCAGTTGTTTAGAATGACAAAAAAGAGAGAGGGAGAGCATGTGTAAATGAAAGAAAAGAACAGGAGCATGCAGGCGTGAGAGATGAGAAGACAGGCTGCGGCTCTTTAATCGCCCCTCCAAAAAGCCCTCTTTCCCCTCACACTTCTAAGTGGTAGTCTTTATTTAGTCATTAGCTTTGTGTAAAATGAGACAGTATCCTCTTTGGATCCCCTACTTTTGTCAGCTGTCACATGCCTATTTATGAGGATCTCTTGTTTGAGGAACAATAAGGAGTACAGACAAGGGGTGTTAGATGAATGGTGGGAGGGTGGAAAAGGCTGGAGTTTGTAGTGATGGTGAAAGGAAAAGGCTTCAGAGCCCATTAAGGATGACCTTCCACTTGTGTGTGTGTGCGCGCGTGCATGCATGTGTATGTTTGGTATATGTGTGCAAGATCGGAATTAAATCAGTGGGGAGAGGCTGTGAGGTAGATATGGGCAGTGTGCATGAGGTCCAAGCTGAACTGCTTTGACACGAAGAGGGCATTCTCGTCTCCTACTGCACATTCACAGCCAGAAATGAGACAAAAAAGAGAGAACATAGTGTACTTTTAAAAACACATTATGAAAGCCCCGTGGTTCAGGATATTTACTTGTTGCAGGATATGATGCACGTTGCTTTGTATAAAAACATGGGGAACATTCAGCTCCAGCTTGCATTTTCAGCTTCTGCCAAGGTTGCGTACAGTGATGGACAAATGATGATGATGCTGTGCATGAAACTTGCCTTTAGTGTTAATTAGATCCCTGGTTCTCAAGCTGTGGTACCAGCAGAGGAAGCTCACGTACCACTGGTCGAGTAGAGCTGAGGAATTTTGACCGCAGTCAAAACTAATAATAAAATAATAATAAAAAAACGATAATAATTAGAGTGACCTTATCTCTCGCTCCCTCTTAATCTAGGACGATGAGAGCGATCAAATGATCTTATTGGGAATAAATCTGCCTCCTTTGAAAAGTCTGTAGCTGACTTTGACGTTGGTGATAATGGTATTACTCTGAGAGCTCTATATTTTCTGACTCGGTATTAAAAGTTTGAGAACGAATTCCTGATTATGAGGACAAATTCCTACCAGCTTTCATAGCATTGCATTTGAGTGAAGGAGGTGATGTCATAACGGGGCTTCTCCTGTATACTTTTGTGGCTTTACTCTGGTGCTGAAATAGTTTTATTTGTATTGAGTAGTCACATAGTCTTCATATGTGCACAATGTTAGTTGTTGATTTGAATACAGCATTTTTTTTTTTTGTACCATGTACCATTTTACGAAGTTTTTAATGAAAGTGTTGAAAATGTTGAAAATGTTCACCTTCAATTTATAACCAATAATGTGAAGACATGCCTCTTGTTATGGTTAAAAGGTTGAGGTATATGTACTGTATGGTTTTTCTGCCACTAATCCTACACTTGAGGGTTACAGAGGGATCTGGATTCAATCCCAGCTGATACATACCAGCATATAGTCCACAAATGGCCTTTTTTGGCATGTCAGAACGGACAGAACTTAGCACCTTTATATATTTAGAATAATATAAGCAGGACAAAATGAGTCCAAGTGCAATTATTCACCAGAAGGTTTTGCATGTATCCGTTGAGGCTTGGGTCACGCTTGATGGGTTGAAAGCTGGGTAGCAAAGAGGTCACGGGTAGAATTATCTGCTTGGACAAGGGGAGGGGAAAAACGCTGCAATATGATAGCTCTGGGGCCAAAGAGTGGGGCAGATAGAGGGACAGACAAAGACAGAGAGAGAGTTGGGGTAAAGTCAAGGGCAGGAGAGAGAGAGAGAGAGAAATGAGAAAAGAAAAATGAGACGAGTAAAGAAAGATGGGTAATTAAGACGACGATGACAAAAAAAACAAAAAAACACACTTATGACTAGCACTTCATAGTTTGGTTTACTTGAAGCTCTTACTTACTTCTAGCTCTTATTTGTACCCAAATGTTTAAATGCACTTATTATAAGTCGCTTCGTCTGCTGAATGACATGTAATGTAATTTCTACGTGAAGTGTGGACGCTTTACCCCCTTTTTCGTGAGAGCTGCCTGAAAATGTTCCTTTAAAACATAGACAGACCTTGTTGCTAGGTAACAGTTGGACATGTTCTGACCCCGTGGCTTGATATGTCACCTTTTTTTTCCCGAGAGTGTTACCTCAGAAATCTTGCCCGATCCTGGGCAGAACCGTGTCAACTTTGCAAAATCTCACAGCAGGCATGGTGGCACTCATGGAATCCTGGGAAAAGACTAATATGATTATGATTTGACAGAGCGAAGGTGGAAGCCCAGCCAGTTGCCTTTGTTCCATCAAAGCATAGAAAGAGGGTTCTCTGAGCACCTCTTGTCCCCCTTTGTATTAATGCCTCTGTCGCTGATCAGCTGTTGTCCACTTGAATGCATGCGGTGATCCAGTAAAGTAATCACAAGCAGACCGTGTGCAGACACCAGGAGGCTGCGTGCATGCAAGTAGCTCTGCACACACACACTCCAACTCAAATTTACACACCCAGTGAGTCTGGCACCCTGTCAGGTCCTCTCTGGCAGTGTTACAGGTGGTGTGTTTACATGGGGCATCACAGTGTGTAATGGCTTAAAGAGGGAGGGGTTAATCATCAACTCTTCCTAATCTTGCCATGTTACAGTCATTCCAAGTTTTTTTTGTTTTTTTTTCCTGAAATGAATCAAATGCTTTCCTGCTTCAATGGCCCGGCATGTGTGTCTGCCTCTGTGTACTCATTGAGAAACTTTGTTCCTTTAGTGCAAAGGGAAAACACAGATGGCCAGTTTGTTGCCATGACTAACAGTCGGTGTGATGGGGTGAGTTGCTGAGTCTCATCCAGCTCACAGCAGTTTGGAGAAAATAGTGAGACAGGAAACGTTTGGGTTTTGGAATCTCAGGGCAGTTATTTCATAGACTGTGCGTCTTAAAACACCCAGATGTGACGTCTGCTAACCCTTTGCACAAGGTAGAAATACAGTGGTGGCTCTGTGGATGGCACCGTTAGGCCATTATACAATCGGATGCTCAGCCCACCTCCTGTTTTTCTGACATAAACATGAAATGGGGTTTTCATTGTTTCAGTAGGATAATAGTGATTCACCTCTCAAAAACAGCTGTTCCTCAAACGTCACACTGGTGGGATTATTGTGCTGACAACCCTGCTGGCATTTTAGGGATGTTTGAAAGAAAATACATTACCTGTTGACTTTTAATATCGGGTAATGTGTTCTCACTTATATCACGTCACTACTCAGAAATGCATTCATCGGTTTTGTCTTCTCTTATTATCAGTTCTGCTTAGTGTCATGCATTAATACAAATAATTTTACAATTTGCATATTTCATTAAAACAAACAGTAGGCGACATGTAATTTGTAGCCCAGTTATATCAGTTGGAATTGTTTTCTTTACCTCTTTCTTCAGCTCTGTCTGCTTTCCCCTTTGATCCCCCCCTCCTCTTCTGTTCTTTACTCTTTAGTCAGAGCTGCAGGCGAAGCAGCTGGGACAGCCAACCAGTTTTGTTCTCTTCTCCCACAGCCTGTTTGGGGTCAGAGGTTAGAGGCCCTCAGACAGTGCTCACTGCTGGCCCCTGGTGCTCAGCAAAACCTGCAGTTGAAAGCTATTCTGTCTGTGTGTAAAATGTGTGGAGGCTGTGATGAAATTTGGTGCCATGCCAAGACTCAACTTGGAGGAGAGAAATATTTCAAACCTGATTAATGTCTAATTTTCTCCTACACAGGACATTCAAGGACATTTAAATGTCGTAAACAAGTCTTAAATTAAGTTACTAATGTGAAATGGTACATTTAAACTGAATGTATTAAGTAAGTCAGAAATAGATACTAATGATTTACATATTCTTAACTTCATTGGACATTCATTGGATTTGTTAAGCCAAAAGCTTTAAGTGTGTACTTTTAGGGTATTTTTTAGGGCGTGTGATGCAAGCTCGTGTTATGGCTGAAATGTGTTGTGTTTTTTGTTGTTGTGTTTGGTTCTTCTCACCTCTTTGCTCCTCCAGGAGATGTTCTCACACCTGCTTGAGCCTGGCTGTGTTGCTCATCAGGGTGTGGAAGATTCAGGCTGTGCCAGTGGGTTTGTTTGGCCGCTTTCAGGCTCTGTGTTGTCAACTCACTGTACTGAGTTGAGGGAAGGTGCATGCTATGACTGCACGATCAGTTCTTTTTTTTTGTTTGTTTTTCGGTTTCTTCCACACTTCTTTGACTTATTTGAGGATGTAACAGCTTAAATACCAAGTGTTTAACAATGGCTTCAATATCATCACAGGGTCACATTACGTTTGAATTATGTTTGAAAAGCACTGAGTATCCTGTATGCATGACCAAGTGTCAACTGGCTGTGACGTCATATAGAAGTATCTAAGTTGACTTCACCTGCAACAAAGCTCCTATTGGACTGTTGTCAGTCACACTGGTGTCCACACTATGTGCTGTGATATGTCTGTTTTCATTTAAAGGGGAACATCATTTTACAAAATTCACATTATGTGCTATTGAAGAAGACTTGCAAGTGATTAAGATCGTTCTCTCCACAGGGAAATCTTTATAAATCAAGTTAAGAGCAAGTTCATTTTCCCACAGGGAAGTCGACACCTGGTGGCTATTTAATATAATTTCTCTCCCGGATTAACTTCACCTGGCAAACTGCAAGAATATGTCCACTTTTTTTATCTGCCCAAGTCTGTGTTTTTTTTTATCCTCAGGTCTGTCTAAATTCCACCAAGAACCATCAGCCCAAACGGCGCCTGCTGGGGGAGCTGCCCGCTTCGAGTGCCAGATTGAGGGAATACCTACACCTGTGATTACCTGGGAAAAGGATAAACTAGCTGTCCCTGAAGAGACAAGGTGACCCTGCTTCATGTTTTATTTTCCATCGTCTCCTTCTTATCTAGTCTTATCTTCCTTCTTTTCTACTTCACCCCAGTGTTATTAATGACTAAGGTAGGTGATTATTCTGTGCTGGGATGTCGTGCCAGTTGCTCAGAACAGTCTGTCTTCCCTGGGACTTTGGTTGCCTGAAGGCAGCATCTCACTCAAACCTTTGAACCAAAATGTAGACCACAAGCTACGAGTCATTAGCTCATGGAATGCGTGAACAGGCTGTTTGAGCTCACTGAATTTCTGGTTTAAAGGAGGTACTTGCACACCATCTGCTAATCCCTCATACTGCCTGCAACTGGAAACTATAATTATGGTTCACGTTATTGAGATGAGGATGATGCATCTGGATTGAATGTGACCTTTGTGACATGAGTGTCCAAGAAAGTTCTTCAGGAAGGAGATCCTGATGTAAAAATTCTGAAAAATATTTATTGTGTGTGGTGTGATGTCATAATTCAAATGTTTGCAGTCACATTTTTTGGCCATAGAGCCACTGTTCGATATTTATATTACATTCTGAAAGATATGCTGTGTACAAATATGCATTTTCATTTGCGTATGTTACTTTTTAATTCTCAACGAGAGGTCAACGTGAACCTGGGAAATCACCACCGCTACATCCATTAAAGATGTGAAACATGAATGTAGTTGCAAATCTTGTTTAATTCTTCTGATTACGGCCTCCGCCATTACCCCATCAATTACTCCTCTGGAGTGATTGCATGCAGTGAAAGGGTCTGCATTTACATAGCACTTTTTGTCTCGATGTCCACTCCAAAGCACCTCGCACCACAGTTTTTGTGATTTACCCACTGAGCCCCACGTACAGCACATGCAGCGCGTCTATACGCAGCACTTTTTCTATCACACATCTGTCAAATGCTGCTGACACAGCTGTCAGACGCTATGTGGGGTTAAGAATCTTTCTCAGGGAGGGATGCATAGCTGGGGACAACCCCTCTGTTTGAAAGGCAACCCACTCTGCCACTGAACCACAGCAACTCTGTGGTTGCCTTCTGCTGTGCGCTTTTTTTAATGTTGAGTGAAGTCAATGAAATATGCCAGTATATTTAACTGTGAAAAGAATTACCTTGAGTTTCAAAACAGCTCATCACTATGTGTTCACCCCTTAAAATGTCTTCCTGCTACCACATCCTCAGTTGGTCTCTCTCTCTCTCCCTCTGTCTCTCTATGTGTCAGCTCCCTCTCACAAATGTTCTCATTTACTCGGCCACTTAACAATATTGACATTTCACTGTGGCTCCACTGCCCCGTCGCCGTGGAATTTTTTGTAAGCCTTATTGCACAGGGCTAAGTGCTAATGGCTGCTGCAGGCCTGCATGACCCGCAAACAGCTCAGTGCTTACGTGGTCTCATTGGTGGGACACAGTTCTCCCACCTCAGGCACAGTTAATGGCCTCTCACAAAAGATGAACCAAAAGAAGACACTAGTTTTTCCTCGCTGTGCGCTCTCTTGCTCTAATCTGCCATTTTCCTCTACATTCACTCCTCTGACTTCTGTTGCTCCATTTATTTCTACTATTATCCCCTTTCCATCTCTATTTCTGTTTCTTTTCAATCCCTATTCCGTGTAGCTTTTTTCATTCATTTTCATGTTACCTTCTGCCTCTCGTTATTTTCTCTTCCACTGCCACTTTTTCTATCGGTCTGGTAAAAGCCACATGCGTGTGTGGGATGTGAATATTAAACTGTATATATAGACATTTTTTCCAACGCACATGCGTTTTTATATAGTGCTGTTTTTTTTTTTTAGGAATTGTGTGATTCTATAATGCGCAAACACAAATGGCCAGAAATAAGTAACTGTGTTTTAATTAAATTCAATTCAAATTTTATTTGTATAGCGCTGAATCACAACATTCATCTCAAGGTACTGCACATGGACAACATCACCAAGAGCAGAGAAACCAAGCAATTCACACAATGAGCAAGCACTAGGCATCAGTGGAGAGAAAAAACCCCTCCCCTTAAACAAGAAAGAAAATCTCTGATTTGTATCAAGTTATAAGTTTAGATGAGTCAGTGATGACGTTGTTTATAGAACTACGATGTCATTTATATAAGCAGCTGCAGAGGTTGTTGCATCCACTGAGATGTACGGTTCAACCACAAACTGTCATTCCTGTTTGTAACGGCGATGCACAAAATCCTTTTGGATTAGGATTGTGTTCAGAGAAGATCCAGTAGAATCCCATTGTTGTTGTTTATCAGTCCCTGTTTCACTTCTCTCTTCTCTTCTCTTCTCTTCTCTTCTGCCTTATGTGCAACAGGTTCATTTCCCTTCCTAACGGGGTGCTCCAGATCCTTGAGGTGAGCAAGGAGGATGAGGGTGCCTACCGCTGTGTCGTGTCTAACTCTGCCAGGAAGGACGTCAGTCATGAAGCCAGACTTACTGTCACCACAGGTGAACTTAGTTACGGTGCTTTATAGTGTTTGAAAAGGCATCCAGGCCTCACAGGGAGCTGTGACACCAGGTCAAGAAATCTAATTTAAGTTTTAGTACAACAACAACTGGTGTTAACAAAGCCGCACCTGCTGACCCTGTCTTTTTATTGTGTTCCTTGAAGGTAACACAACAATATGGCCGCAGTTATAAATATTTTAGCCAAAAAAAAAAAAGAAACTTGCACAGATTTGTGATGTAACCAAAAAAAAAAAGAAACATAAAATACAATATATACCTTCCACTTTATTTTCTTCAGCTGGCCAAATCGTGCTTCACATTTTCAAAAGCTGCTCTCAGTGAATGGTGATTGTAAAGGACAACAGCCTGGGTGTAAAATGGTGCACATAGAGTCATTTGAGCAGTGAGGTGACAGCCACCATTAGGCTGTCCTTACAAAAAACATGCCACATTATGCCCCTCTGCCTCGAGTTAGTGAGAGATCATGAACTTTAATTGGCTGCTCTGTGCAAACCATTGGGTCTAGTTTGAGTCACAGCTTTTGTGTCGTTCTAAAGAAAGATAAAAAGGAAAATATATAGAGAGAGAGAGATGATGAGGTCAACATGAATGAGTCAGATGCAGTGCATTTACCTTTAAGGTTTTCACACAGTTGATAATGCACCCTTTCATGTCGCCACGCTTTTGTTTCCAAGTATTAATGACAGAACATTTCAAATCTTGATTTCATGATGTGTTCTCATGCTTCTTGTGCCATTTTTTTGCAAATATACAATTGGGAAGAATATTGTTTTTTAGGATTTAGGATTTTTTTTTGGGGGGAATGTAAAGTATAACTTGATGTTTCATCATACACCTCGTGTTTGTGGGTTCTTGGTCGTCTTGCTGTGAAAACCTTTGGAGGAAACTACTCTTGAGCTTTTACATGAGATGGTTGTCAGACCTAACGTCATCGCTTCACTCTCATGCACATAAATTGAAGAGCTCTGCTTGCGTTGGCGATTCAGTTTTCGTGTCATCGAGTTCATGTACGCAACTAAAGAGGATGTAGAATATATGAAGTTTTTCTGTTGCCTCCAATTTCCTTTCGAGTATTTATTTATTTTTATATATGTACATGCTTTACACTGTGCCGCACTCATGCCCACAAACAAGACACCTACAAAGACACACCCTGCTCTTCAGTCACCACAGAGACAAACATACACGTACCATATGCATAAGCAAGGGCTGCTGTATCTAATTTCAATGATTAATTCATGATATTTTTCAGAATGCCTACATGTTACTTTCTGGCTTTCATTACTGCTGAGATTACCCGGGCTTGAGCAGAAATGGGGACGGAGGCGTTGGGGGTGGGTGGTGTTGGTGGTAGACCAATTGTCTCGACCCTTCAATCTGTCTCACAATGTGCTTTGACTAACGAAGGTGCATCTCATTTTAAGGCCATTCTGTGAACTGAATGAATGGTTTACATTTTCTCTCAAAGAGTGATTCTCTCCCTTGTCTGCTTTTTATCCCAAGAGATCTTGTTTCTCTTCGGGGTCTTTTATCACTATCACAAGAAACTGGCTTTCTCTGTCTCACCACCTCGCCTCAGTTGCCTCTTGTAGTTGATGGTTTTTAATACAATATCTTTTGAATAGTGCGGCCGTTGTGTGACACAAGATTGGTACTGCTCCCTGTAAATAATAATTTGAAATACAAGGGCTTCCACCTTTTGCTATGAATCCTCCCACATCAGAGCCTCTAATCAATTTTACTTTTAGATTCATGCCGTGCTCACATCGTATTTGCAGTCAACATCTAATAAGAATTAACGACGCATTAACCAGGTACCAATCAGCCACTACAGTGACAGTTGTGATGATGACATTAATTGCTGTGTAAGAAAAGAAGTCTATCTCAAGGTTGCTAGAAATTCTTCAGAGGTCACTGCTGCTCTAAATCTTTTTAAAATGTTTTAAAAGTTACAAGTGCACGTTTTTATAACATGGTTTGTTGTTGTAGGCTCTACTGAAGCCCTGAACAGAGTTGTAATTGTTGCACCACCTCAGAATGCCACTGTGGTGCTCGGCCGCCCTGCAGTGATGGAGTGTATGGCACAAGGCCAACCTAAACCACTGGTGTCCTGGAGTAGACAAGGTAATGCTACACATTCTTTTTAAACACAGCTAATTCTCCTCTCATGACTCTTTTAATTACATCTACCATTTTATTATTATTATCCATGTCTGATTATGTAGTTGTCTTGCACACAAAGAACAACGTGTATCAGTTTATCACTTATTTCTTAGGTGTTGTTATAGCTGTCACTCCTTATCCTATCCTGTTGCTCTATTCAACATTTTCCGATGCTTTCGATTTAACGACGCGTCACACTAATTCATTCACACCGCTACGATTCTAATGCACAGACATGGACGCGCTCAAAGGTAAACACGCTCAATTGTGGGGCGAGTGATGTTGAGAGCCGTCACTCGAGGAACCATCGCTTATTTGTATTCCGATTGTCTGCTTCAGAAATGGCTCTTCGACTGTCAACATCGTATGGTTTTCCATTCCATTGTGTCAGTTGTCAAAAACTGCATTACACTCTGAAGTGGCGATTAGTTCTTTGTTTGTATTTTCAAAGGGCACAATCAGTATCTATAGGAAATCTGAAAACACTAAAATAGTGGATACACTACATAGTGGTCTGCCTTAGGCTTTATGGTGAATAGTGAAGTGATATCACCCACAGCCTAGGAGTGTGCCAATGCAGCTGGCTCAGTCAACCCAGGCTGAAATATAACACATCACAGAGCCACCTGTTGGTCAGCTTGTGTAATTACAAGTCCCTTGCCACTACTCTTGAGTGCTGTTTAGCTCAAAGTCTGTGAAATGATTACTTTTCTCAAGGCCAATCTTTTTTCTTTTTTTTTTTCCCCATCTGTATGATCTAGCGCTATAGTGTGTTGTTCTTTCTTGCTTCTACTTTGATCAGATGGAAAATCCATTTCCACCGATGTGGTTGTCCTTGCAACAAACCTGGTGATTAGGGACACAAGGCGTCACCACGCCGGCGTCTATGTCTGTCGCGCCAATAAACCCAAGACCAGAGAGTTTGTCATTGCTGCTGCTGAGCTGCATGTGCCTGGTAAGATTCATATAGTGGACGACTAAACTGTTATTTTCATGTTATTTTAAGACGTGTTGAACAGAAGAGAATGCTGTCTACGGTGTCGGTATGCAGCACAATTTATGAGTCTGTTATCTGAGATTGAGGGGGCAAGAGGGTGTGTACTTGGATCTGTTGCCTCTTTGGGACTTTTTCTGGCATAAACACTGACCTTGTTGTCAGGACCAGCAACCCTCATGGAGACCAAAACCTGGTCCTGATGAGGCAAAACCTTATTTCTGGTGAGGAACTGGTTAAATTAAGGGCTATGATTTAAATTGTGGTTAGGTTAAGGTTAGTGGTAGGCATTAAATGGTTATGCTTATGGGATAACACTGTTTCTGCTGTCTGAATGAATGAAAATCAGAGCAGTGTGAATATATGTCGCCTTCCTCAGGGAAGAAAAACATTTAATGTTGTTTTGTTTTTTTTCCGATTAACTCATTTTTATTCCATGGAGGTTGAATGACTGATTATGCATTATTCTTGTGTCCATTTGGTTGCATTTTAATCTCACTAGGGTCGGGTCATAAATCTCTCTGACGTGCTGAAATGTGGACACGTCGTGGGTGTGGCTCCGTTGCATCTGTTTCATGTCACTATGATGGTTTAGTTGGGAGGGAAGGAATTGGAATCCTTGCTGCATGAAGAAACTGAATGTTCCAGCGCTGCTGTGACATTTATGGCTTATCACTGATGCCAAGCCAGGTCCACTACAGTATGTTGAAGTACACTGATCTGCAAAAAAAAATCAGTATCACACTCCATACAGACAATTAGGTTGTGTCTGAGATCAATGATCCATTATTTTCAATCTGACCTCCTGTTTTCTTTTAAAACTCTCTTTACTCTCAAAACTCTCCCATATTTTATACTATAGGGGTTTGATTTCAGTTTTGATGTCCATAAGGCAGTATGTGTGTGGTTTTGTGGTTTTTATTACCAAAACTCATCTCACTGTTTTATATTTCTCTTTAGAGTTCTGGAAAAAAAACACCTGTGTGTTTTGTGTCAGTGGCGGAGCCTCTAGTTTCATTCTTTTTCTTTTTGAGGAAATGCACAGCCAGGCCATCCACAATGAATAGATTGTCCCCTACTGATGTCGGTGGTGTATGAAAATACTATTGGTCATTCAGCTTTGAAATGTTTAGAAACATAAATAAACATTGGTATTAAAGTATTCTGGTCGCTCAGGGACATAATTACCTCTCTTAAGTTAATAGGAAAAGTGAGGTTGGATGATGGGTCCAGCTTGGCAGCACTGGGGGGCGCAGTTGAGGGCGTTACAGTTGTTATAAATGAAATGAATGAAACGGATGTGCATTCTTATTCTCTAAAACATGGGACTGTTTTTAGTCAAACAATTGTTTCATATTTCCAATAGCCCCTCCGGTGATTCTCCAGCCTCCTGAGACGGTGTCCCTCTCCCGGGGAAACACAGCCAGGTTTGTGTGCAACAGCTCTGGGGAGCCTCCTCCTGTGTTGCATTGGCTGAAGAATGGTCAACTCATCAAGCCATTCAGGCGAATTAAGACCCAAAGCCCTGGAGTCCTGCTCATTAACCAGCTGGCACTGGAGGATGCAGGCTATTACCAATGTATAGCGGACAACGGACTGGGCACGGCCTGCGCCACCGCTATGCTGACAGTCATTGTGAGGGAAGGTCTCCCGAGCCCTCCTCGTCACCTGTCTGCTACGCCGTACTCCAGCACAACTGCCCTGCTCACCTGGGAGAAACCCGAGTTCAACTCAGACCAAATCATCGGCTACTCTGTCCACTGCCAGCGGGTTGCAGGTATGCCTCTATTTTAATTTATAGAAAGCAGTGCAACCTTTTGTTTTGATTTTAATATTTTTCCTCCTCATCAGGATCAGATAATGTGGAGTACCAGTTCGCAATGAACAATGACACCACCGAATATCACGTCAGAGACCTTCTACCCCATACTGCCTACACATTTTTTGCGGTGGCTTATTCTCCCATGGGGGCCAGTCGTCCATCCCAGCCTGTCACTGTGGAGATGCTGGAGGATGGTGAGTTATCAAACGCAGGTTAAACAAGGCCACATGTGTAGTCTGGGATCCAGTGTTTCAAGAAGTACTTCAGTTGAGTATTTATTTACTGTTACTGTTAGACTGGCCAACATTTGATGTCATTATTTATTGTAAATCATACATAAAGTGTATGAAACAGCTGTTAAGTGGTTGTGCTACTAGGATATGACTTAAATGTGCATGAACAGAGCATCAACAGTGTCTTCTTCTTAATTCCCTCCTGTAGTACCAAGTGCACCTCCTCAGCTCTCTATAGCTAGCACCTCCCCGACAGACATCAGGCTAATGTGGCATCCGCTCTCATCACAATACAGTCGAGGAGCTGTTACCCGCTATCGCATTGAGTACAGCTCTCTGGATGATGGTAAGTGACCTTTGGTGGACAATGATGGCAACACGTTGATTTTACCTGCCCATGAAAAGAGTATCATTTAGGACATATTGTTTATTCGTTGTAAAAGTGTTGACAGTATTATACGTGGTGTGTAATGTATTTTCACACTGGTTTTCGGAGTGCAGTGTTTTGCTAAGAGTACACTTGCAGAACAAAATATTTCCGCTGTGTGATCTAAATTTATATAATCTCTCGAATTGTCGGATTAACTAGAAAGGTTAGTTTCCCACTGTGTCGTTACACTCCTTTATCTACTATTCTGAATCTAATAATGTTTTCCTTGTGCCACTTCATCCATGTCCAGCCTTGTTCAGTGAATTTGGTAGATAGTAGTAGATTCAATTTACGTGTGTGTGTATGTTTGCCTCCACAGTGGACACTGTTTTCTCTGTGGAAGTGGGTGGTAATGAGACTCAGTTTACACTGAGAGAGCTGCAACCTAACCAGGCCTACCGCCTGAGGATTGCAGCTGGAACAGGCATTGGCTTTGGAGTCCCGTCAGAGTGGGCCCAACACCAAACATTAGCTCACTACAACCACAGTGACCATAGCATGGGTAAGTGGGACATGGACACCTTGTTTATGTTTGAAATTCTGTTTTTGTTTTGTCTTTTCTCTCATTTTTTGGATGTTAAGTCAGCAGCCAATTGTATTCAATTTCAGCTTGAAAATAATATCTTTATTTGATGGGTACATCTACTAGACTCTAATTTGAGACATTTCTTAGAATTTTAGAACATGTTTTAATGTGTTTTTTCATGTAGTAACTGTAAGACTTTTACACAACCATAATTAGACTAGCTTGTAAATAATGATCAAGCATTTTAAAGGCTTACATTGATGGCTACTAACAAATAATTAAAAATGCATGCTGAAATTTAACATAGCATAGTGAAGGCACATCAAGTAGCATTTTGTTCTTTTAGTGTGCATGGGTGTGATAAAAGTTGATATGATGTCTTTGTTGTTAAGATGTGCTTTAACGACACATTCATTTGAAGCATTTACAGCATTTCCTCAGCATTTAGTCAGTAAGCAGATCCACAAAAACTCATCATTTTTAATCTATGCCACATTTTTGGACATTTTGGTGTACAACCACTGTATACAGCTGCCATAATTCAAGAAATAGTCTCACGTTTAGTCATATTGCTGCGTCACGTAGACTTCATGGTCAAAATGTCTTTTCTTTCCCTCTACCTTTCAGTCATTTTTGCCCCTACCGAGCTAAAAGTCAGAGCCAGAGTGAACACACTCAATGTGACATGGCATCCCTCACCCAATCACACACTGGTGTCTGGCTACAAGTTGTCCTGTCGAGAGGCTGACGCTGAGGAGTCGGCCAGTGGACAAAGGACGACACAAACCCACACCATCAGGCTCCGTAAGAAGGATAGGTATCATCTGCTCACTGGACTAGGTGGGTGACCTCTCTTAATGTTTGTTACATACTTTACCTGTAGTTGTAGGTGTATTATATTAAAATGTATTCTAGGTAGACGGAATGATTATAAATTCTGAATTTTCTTTGGTACAGATAGTTGTTTTTAATTTAAATAAAGTTTAATACACTCAAATGCAACTTTTACAAGAAACGTGCATCATATTATACTCAGTAATTTTGCGTGTCACAACGTGAAAAGGAGGGTTAGTGAGAAGGGTTTACTCGTAACATGTACACAGCAAGTATGATGAGGAAAACCTCTCTCTGTTCCTTCCTCTCCTCCTTTTACTCATCCTTGTTCTGCCGACGTGTGTGTGTGTGTGTGTGTGTTAGTCTCTGACCGGCAATATGAGGTGAGGGTTTGGGCATTCAATAAGCAGATAGATGGAGCAGCTGCAGTGTGGAAGGGAAGAACAGAGAAGGGCCAAGAAAAAGGTGAGTTGTCTCTTTGCACATGTGAGTGAATGAATTCATTCTGATTGACAGATCCGAACACAGTAGTATTTAATCATCTGTATTTGTGCCTTAAAGCATCATCACCCCCAGTGCACTTCCCTCCACCCTTGCCACCGAGCAGCATTCAAGCCAAAGCCAACAGTTCCACTTCCATTTGGCTGCGCTGGGAGAAACCGCGGTTCAGCAACACGCGCATCATCAACTACACAGTGCGCTGCAGCCCAGCAGGAACCACCAACGCCTCCCTGGTCTCCTATCACACCAGGTCAGAACCTCAGTATACTACAAAGCTGCTCCTAGCAGAGTATTTGTGAGTGAACACACACACACACAGCGTCATTAAGGAGGAAAAGTGAACTGATTTAAAGGTAACATGATTTTACTACGTAGAATCATCAAATACATAGGCTTTGTAGATTTTTTTTTTCAAATAAGACCCTCCGAGGACAAAATCCATTGGCGTTTGAAATCATTCAGTAAATGAAAGCTTTAAGTATACACTACCTTTTCTTCTTGCACTGGCTAACAGTACTGGAGGAGGCTTTTTTTTACATCTTTAAGAGCACCATATTTGTATGTCTACAAACGGGTTTAGTTCACAATTCAATATTTCATTTTGAATTGTGTTGACTTGGTTCATTATAGTTACTCTTAAAGACACTTCAGGCACCAACTGCAAGTGTGCAATACTTTCTCTTCCTTTTTACACATATATTCTGAAATGTTATTTATGTGCAGTAATGTATAATAATTAACTATCAAGCATCAAATATCATATATAAATATAAAGGTAATAGACATTGTAGTGTAGAATAAATTAAACAGTGTCAGTGTTTCTTTCCTGTTCATAAGTCTCGCCTGTTTTGGTGTTGCAGTCCTGCTCAGGAGATACTGCTCAGGGCGTTGAAGCCGTTCACCCGTTATGAGTTGGCGGTGCAGTCTAATGGAGTGGATGTGGTGGGACCATTCAGTGGCACTGTGGAGGAGTCGACTATGTCTGACCGTGAGTCTTTAAATGTAAACAGTATTGGTGCTTCTTATGCTACGTATCAATAGGTTTAGGCCAATATAAACACAATCAGCTGTCTGTCTATCGTAGACGAGTGCTTTTTGACTCATTTCTCCTTTAGAGACTCTCTCAGGTGTGTACTTCAGCTCTTTTTCTATTCATTTGATATGAATGAATGAAAACAATCTGTTCCCTTACATTCTTTACACACCCTTGAAAATAATTCAGCTGCTTGAGGAGAAATATACTGAAAATAAGAACATATGACAAAAAATGTCCTCGCAGCAGTTGTTGCCTCTCAGAAAAGATTTTTTTTTTTTTATTACTACTGACCAGATTATTTGTGACAATGCTGTTTCACACATAAAACAATCACCTTCAGCTGCCCACGCGCACTGAAAAAACCTTTAACATCAAAGGTGTCATCACTTGTAACACCATCAATGTGACCTATGAGCCCATGTGGTCTTGCTGGAAAAACCACAGGAGCTCTCAAAAATAAGAATATCAAAGCATAGATCCAATATAACCAATCTGGTCATGAGGAAGTCACTGGCAGTGTATTTTACACGAGCTGCTCGTCAAACATCCTTTGGTGTGGTAACAATTCACTGTTCGAACCCGAAAGTGTTTAAATGAGGACTGTGATTGGAGGCCATTTTCATAGTCCTGTCTTGTAGCGCTCATGTTTCAAGGAATGCTTGATATATGCATGCTCATAACTCTTGTTGCTGTGTCTTCCTTTGACAGCGTTCATCTCTTGTAGTCATCATCTAACCGCTTTATCCTCCACCAGATGCCAATCTCAGCTACATCATAGGCGGGGTACACCCTGGACAGTTCGCCAGTCCATCGCAGGGCCACACACAATAGAGACAAACAACCATTCACTCTCACTCACTCTCCAATTTATAATCCCCACTGGACTGTGGGAGGAAGCCGGAGAACCCGGAGAGAACCCACGCACACACGGGGAGAACATGCAAACTCCATGCAGAAAGGCCCTGTGTCTTCCTTCTCGCTGCAAGGCGAGAGTGCTAACCACTACATCACCGTGTGGCCCCATCTGCTCGAGTAACAAACATAATTTGTGGGAGGTGGAGGGTACAGGTTTTTCTTTTAGCGTAAGGGTAAATGAAAAACTCTTCAGCAGTTTGATATTTCTTCCATGTTTAGTTGTTTTTGTTTACCTATGGGAGCAGGATAGAATGGTTGACATCAGCTAGATGTCCTCACTTGGCTGCGTGCAGAGCCTCAGGCTAGGCGCTGGGGAAGGCAGCCAGCTGACTTGGCTTGACCTGACGGCACTTGACTTTGTTGACCAGGGTTGTGGTTGGCATGCATACAACAGTCTGTGGTGTGTTGGTTTATCCAACAGTAGTACTTTCTTTTGCAACCGTAAGATCGCTCCAACAACCAAACATGCTATATACTGCACCTTATTTAGAAGTAACAACAACAAAACATTCAAGCTATAGAATTTTGATACAAACTTAGGTATTAAAATCAGATTGAAACAGGATTTAAATGTGTTTAGGGCAGTACTGAGGTTATTGCTGTATACGCATACACTGCTTATGCCACAGTATGCATTCATTTTCATCCGTTTTAAGATTCGCGATGTGAGAGGGAATGGTGATTTATTTTGCATAATTACTCTCATTTTCATTTGCATAACATATTTAAAATGATTACTGTGGGATATGTGTGCAGATCTGTGAGAAACAACGATGAGTTCAGGACAATATTTAATCTAAAATGGTAATTTGACACCCATTTTGGCTGTAAGACATACTGCGCCTCCTGCGATTTGAAAATTGCAGTAGGCAATTTTGATAAAAAAATGTTGATTAATTGTTTAGCCCTACTTGTATGCAGTATACATACTGTTTGGCTGGTGGGCTTGAGTGCTTCTGCATTCAAGTGAATGTATACTTACTCATACAGATCAGTGTGTGGGCTGGAGAGTGGCCAGTGAACAGGCAATTTGGTTGTTGGCATCAGTGACTTATAAATGACTGTAATCAAGCTCCCAGGTGTTCTAGTGGCTCTCGTGTTGGCCAGGAGCTTTGTTTGCCAGAGGCTGGTGAGTGAAGACTGGGATGCATTTAATGACATCATTACCACCCGTCACCCTTTCATGCTCTCCACTCCCACGTATCATCACCTGAGCCCCAGCCCATTCCCCCATTACCCTGTTTGCCCCCATTCTCTTGCACCAGGTGGTGGGAACATGAGGACACAGATGGTTGTCGCACAACATGTCAGATCCACTACAAAGACAATATACATTCCCCAGCTGTGAGGCCTCGTTTCTGTGTTTTAATTACTGACCCAGTCTTCTTTTTCTTTTCCAGGGCCCTCCTCACCTCCAGAGGAGCTGCAGCTGAGCGCTCTTGACTCCTCCTCTGTACTGGTGAGCTGGCGCCCCCCCCTGGAGCCTAATGGTATCATTACCAGCTACATGATCTTGTACAGTGGCAATCTCAGCCAGCCGGAGCATATATGGAAAAATCTCTCTCAGGATGGTAGGTGTGGGCAAAAGTGACAGGACTTCAGTGATTTGCTCAATAAAATCTGTATCTTTTATAATTTGTTGTTGTCTTTTTCAGGGAGCATTACAAGTGTTGAGATCCAGGGTCTGTCCAGTGGCACCCGTTACTTTTTTAAGTTGGGAGCATCTACAGAGGTGGGGTCAGGACCTTACTCACCTGTAAAGGATGTTCACACTCCCCTTCCGAAATACGGTACATTGATGATTATTACTAGATTAATTGCATAGAAAACAAAAGTGACCTTTCACTATGTGATACCTTTTCCATTCTTTTTTTTGACGTTTTTTAAAAGCTGAACAATTTAACTCGTTATATTAAAAAACAGTGACGAGCGGTCATAAAAGTATCCTCGTTTCAGATAACACTGAAACTCACAATCCTCACAAGACAGCAATTCAAGGCCATTACGTACACGGATATAGATAGTCGTCCCTATTAAAGTGGGTAATTTGTTACTGCCAGTAGAGAAAGCACAGGACACTGGTATTTATCTCCTGTTGTTCTGATACAATAAACGATAGTGCAGATATTAAATGGGCAGCGTCATCATTGACCCCCGGGGGACACCTTTGAATTATTGCTCTCTGTACATAGCAGAACCACTGTGAAAAGCACTTTCTTTACTCTAATGTCACTTCTTTTTTGTTTGAGCATACAGCCTCATTATATCCCCTTTAATTATACCTGTCAGCGTCTCATCTTTGTAGGACGTGTTATTCTTGTATGCTCGCTTGTCATAAAAGAAAAACCATTTACTCTGTTGCACTCTGTTGATGCTGTGAAACAGCAGAAATAGTACCACACTATTCATATTCATTTTTATTCCAGCCCTTATATGTATATATATATACATATAGATATATATATAAAAAGACATTCACATGTTTATTTTGTTCACATGTGTATTGTTTGTTTTGCCAGTGAGCAGCTTGAATGGGGCTGGTGGGTAGTGAGAGCTCTGGCCATCTGTTTCCTCTTCATGTCCAAGCAGACACCCACATAAATGAATATTAATTACAGTCCACTCTTCCTAGTTAAATGTGTCCTTAAATAATGTTGTTAAAATAGATTCAATTAATCAATTTAATTTGAAATGAAGAAATTTTCACTGGGCACCAGTCCTGATCCAAGTAATATTTCGTCCATGTTATAACAACTATCTGTTTTCGTCATGTAGATTTTATAAGCCATCATTTGAAATGTGGAAATAAATATATTTCATGGAATGACAATATTTCTGCTGTGCATTTCTCCCCTTGATGCCTGATATTGTAACAGAGCTGGACATCCACACAGTGATAGGCATCATAGTCGGCGTATGTCTGGGACTGATATGCATCCTCCTCTGCATGTGCTTCAGCTTTCGTAATGGCAAACCCAGGTATGCTAACTCTACAGTGTCGGTCACAATTCTATCTTCCAACTGTGTCCTTACGTCCATTACGTTTTACTTGCACACAATGTCTTGTCACAATCATAAATCCTGTATGCAATATGTAAACAAGGTGTGTAAATATCCTCACAGCCTACACTCTCCCTCTTGTCTCTACGAAGGGAGATCTCTGGGGGCTTTGAATCCACAGCTGTGACCCCTCAGTACAGGAGAGGCGGCTGCTCCATACCCTCCAACTTGCCAGAGTGCAGCGATAGCCACGAGCTGGAAACCCTGATGCCCCCCGGCAGCCAAGAGTCTGGTCAGCTGTTAGCAGAGGCCCCAGAGGAACAGAGCCTGATGGCAAGTGCTAATCCAGGGGAAGGGGAGGATGCCTTCGCACCTGAGACCAAGGTCAAAACCACCGCTTTTTTCAGATGGGCCTTAAAATCTTCATTTCTTTTTTTTTTCATGTGTCATGGAGGAATTATATAATTTTCATGCATTCACTGTGTTGTTCATCTTGCAGGTGGCTTGGAACGGCTCTGTGAGTCATAATTGGGCCAATAGAATCACTAGATACAGAGACACCATAACAGAAGATTGTCCAATACTCATTAATGGAACTGTCAACATGCTTATTACTGATAACAACACGGTAAATGAATGCACTAAAAACAATGACTTTGTATTGTATTATTGTAGGTATTAGTCTGTCTGACAAGCAGCATTAACCCAAATGCCCACCTTCACCCCACAGTTACTGTCGCCATGTCTGTCAAGCTTTTTATTTTTCCACAGTACATCTTTGAGAATGTAAATGGTGGCAGAGTTAGCAGAAAAAAACAACTATTTGATGATTCAAATAGAAGATAAAGTGAATAAAGAAACGGCATTGAGTGCTCTTACTATAACAAGAACATTTTTAAGATGCCGATGAAATTTCAATCGCAACACCGTGGTCCTCTCATAGAAAACCTTGAAAAGAGTCAACATAACTGCTTCAGGAATGTGTTAATACTGGCTATAGCAGCCAATTCCTCAAAAGCCATTAAATATGTCAAATATGTACCAAATATATCCATCCTATTTTTTTCCAGCTGTCACTTGCTTTTGCCGAGTTTGTCCTACATAAAGCATCATCATTCACTGATATTCACTTGTACATCCCAACTCAATCATTTATGGCCTGGGTAAGCCGCCCCAAAGCAGGAGACTACTGCCCCACCAGCAGATCAATGTAGGTCAATATGTCCATCCATTACATGCCATTGTCCAACACTGGAACTTGTTGGAGCCGCACACTTAGCCTACATACCCAAAAACCTGTTGATTATTTATGACACAATCACACGATGTAATCCACACACCTCAGACTTCATCTTTTGTTTTGTCTTGACAAGCCAGTTAAGCAGTCGGACGTAATAGTTGCTCATATATGTAGTCCTTGAAGTAACTGGTGTTGTTTCGCTGCAGGGCTTGGAAGGTCATCTGTGTACATCTCCGTGCAGTAACCAGGTCGAGGCAGAAGTCATAGTTCACTCGGAGCTGTCAGATCCCGGGAGGGAGAAACAAGAGGAGAGCGACGAGAGGGAGAGGGATTCTACCACTACCGGGGGAGCCTTGTTATCAGAGGACACATATTCCCCTTTGAGCCAGCCAAGTCTGCCAGGAGAGAAGAAACCTCTAGAAAAACTGTTGCTGGCCCAAAGACCCTCAAGTTTATCGGGTATCAAGTTGGTGGAAAATGGGGAGCAAGAAGGCTTGAGAGACCAGTCGATTGTAAAGAAGGAACCACATCGGGACACGGGGCTTACCAATGGCTTCCACTCCCCTAAGACTGTGAGGTCTGTGCTGAGGTCAGAGCATCTGGAGAACGGGGACTCTAGACACTGCTCCTCTGCACCAGTGAAGGCCATCTCTGTTGGACTGTCCCCTGCCCCCTTTGTCAGCTCCGGCCTTGTACACTCTACCTCAGCAGCGCACAGTTATCTGTGCCCGTAGCTCTTAGGTGCAGGGCATCAGCCCTTACACAAACATTGAAACAGCTTCTTTTAAAATTACAAATTCACCCAGCAACAGGATTCTTCAAGGATTATCTTTATTGGAATTATTTCTCTCCCTTGCAAAGTTTTTATAAATTCTTTGATTCCCACAACTTGTGTACATACAGTATACACATACAGAATATTTTTTAGTGGTAGAGTCCTGTAAATATGCTTTCTCTAGCATCACCACCACGCTTTTGTCTGGGTTGCTTCTCTGTCCATAAGAGAGAAAAGATGTAATTAACTGGATGGAAGTGGACGGAAGGAGGGTATTCCCACTACTGTGTCTCCTTTCCACTCAGAAATGAGAGAAAGCAAGGAACACTCCCTGAGTTAGTGAGTGAGTCAGTGAGTGAGCACTTGGTCAGGCTTTAAACAAGGATGAGAGAAGTGGAAACTCAGCAGGTCTCCCTGGGCTTTTGTCACGTGGATGCCGCTTTACAGTGGCACTGTGGAATAAGCCTTCACGAGTACCTGCACACTCTGAGAGTGCAGAGCACCTGTGTCTCTCCTCAACCTCCTGTCGTCTCAGGGTCCACGCACAGACACACAAATACACACAATGACACACAGGAAACAAATCCTGATTACACAGGATCTCACAGAGTCCAATGGGTCACACATTTATACACATGTCTCCTAAATTGAAGTGTGGGGGTCTCAGGTGCCTACGTATTCTTAGTGCGTTTAAAGAGTCTGTATATTTCTATAGATTATTGTATTCAGAACAAGTAAAAAAAAGAAAATGTCAACGTGTTAGAGTAAAGTAAAAGAAAAATGTTGAGTATACAGATTCGGTACACATGAAGTATTCCTTTCCAAAACTGTACATATCCAGGTGGTGTGACTTTGTAAACCAGGGACCCTCAGTTAAAAAGTGAAGTGGCATTTTTATGTTTTAAAGATGGTGGACCTCTCATATTGGAATCAGTATTGACATGTTTTTGTTAATACTAGTGTAATTATGTAGGTGGGAGAACTAGAGATGTTAAATATACACCTCTGTCTGGTTTTGGCTCCCAGTGAAGGATACACCTGATGTCCATCGTGGCAACAACATCGTGGGCCATTTTTTGGAGCCGACTTCGTACGTTTCCAGCTTGATGTAATAGTTCAATGTGAAGTGCTTGCCATGATTTTTTCAGGGGAAATAATACAAGTTTTTTGTCCATTTTCAGTGGAAATTTAATTTCCTTCTACTCGTCTGATTGATCTGGAGGGGACATTTTCCACCATAGTCTAATCCGACATAATACAAAGTAATTTTATGTGGAATTTTTTTACTCTCACCATTTTCATACCGCGGTGGTATTCCTTATGTAATCAGGTTGCTTTTCCTAATTAACCAATATATGAAGATGCATTGCTATGATGTGTATTGTAAAAGGGTAACTGGTGCATCCCCAATCCTTATCAACAGCACTACCTCATTTCTTTTCAGGATGCTTTCCGGTGTGTGTGTGTGTGTGTGTGTGTGTGTTTATGTGTTTATTTTTTTAGTCTTATCTTACTAGCACCTTTTAAATTAATTTGTCTGATTTGACAACTTCTGTCCGTTGCAGAAATAATTGTCCTACACTGCCTGTATGTTTTTATGTTTTGTACAACAGAAAATCGTGTCACATTTATGCATTGCAGCCTCTTGTCAGATGCTTAAAGGTTGCTTCAATAATCCCCTAAACAGGTCCATCCAGTCACACTGACACCAAATATAGACAAGGAAATGAATGGCTCCTTTAATTTGCCACTTGTGCCACTTGTATGGCTTGTGGATTTATGGGTGATCCATGGAATAAACAGTATATAAAGTTCAAAATAAAAACAAGTGCTCACATGAAAAGGAAAATGGAAACATTAAAAAAAAAAGAATCTGGTCACACGATCATTTTAAACCCTTTACTTGATGGCAAACTCATCTAATTTCACTTTCAGTACTCACTCTTCGTGTACGTTGGCACATACCTTGTACCACTGAGTTGTCTTCTCAGTCCTGCGCTTTCACAGAGAATACAAAATGGAGGAACTGATTATAGCTTAGCAGTTTTGCCCTACCAACCGGCTGACAGCTTTACAAAATTGCACTTGGTTTTAATGCTTCTTAGACTTTAGCAAGAAGAAAATAAATTGAAATGGTTGGCTGCGTATTAGAACTTTGAGCCAATCCTTTTGTAACCTAACTTTACCGATTCCCCGCTAGGGTTTGGAGATCACATCCAATAATCCTAGCTGCAGTATGCACCACTTTGTCCAGCTGTCTTCTCTCTTCGGCGGCAACAGTCTGTCATGAAATAGTATGCAGGCACAATGAAACTGCCTGAGTCATTACTTGAACTGTCAGCTCCATATTCAAAGTAATAAGGCTGAATATATAATATGGACAGATAGCTGCTGAGAGTCAGCTGTCACTGTGGCTGGATACACTTATACAATCATGTGGATGAAAGATGCAAATTCCGAGAATTTCGAATGGTCTGTATTTGATCGGTTTCTCAAGACCAGAATAATCCGTTATAGACTTTATCATACCAGGTAAACAATGCCCATGGGATCTGGACCAAAAGGCCTGTTCTTCTCCATTCTTTCCATTTTCTAGGTTTAAAGATCATCATTTTTGTATACATCTGAATAAATCAATTTTTCAATATTTGATTGAACATCAAGCACATTCTAAATGAATATTCAAACAAAGAAATGAAACAGCAGGAGAAAAATACTGCCAGCCATTATCTAAAATCTCCAATTGGCCATGTAAGTATAGTCACTATTTATCTGCCTAATTCATGTCAACAAACTTAATATCATCTCCCTCAGGTGGCACATGTGTTCAAATTACAGTGGCTTCAAAAAAAGTATTGTTGTGACAACTGATTTGTCTTGACATAGGTAAAGTATATTATATTATAAAGTCTCAACGCCATCATTTAATTTCCCTTGTGGTGGAAAGAAAAAGGCGAGCGTTAGTATTGATGAGTGTGAACATGTGATGGAGATCTGCCTTATGGCATACATCACTAAATCTGCAAACTTGTTACAATAACCACAAGAACATCCTTTTAAAAACCACCATCCAAGCGGAGAATTTAGCCCAGCCCTGCTGTGCTTGATGTCTCGACTCCTCTCAGGTGGTTTAACTCTGGTCTTTCATCAGTGAAAAGGGCAGAACAAATCTGCTCTCTCCTGTCCTGCCTATGTTTCTACTCATGTCCATAGAACTGTAAAAATCTCGCTCGCTTATAACTCAACTGCATCAGCAACTGAACTGTACCCGGTTCCTTGACACATGTATGAAACATATTCATATTGTGTGTGCTCTGGATCTTTTATTGCTCTTGAATTTCTTAATGAAAACGCATGGTTAGTGGTCTTGTTTTTTTAGGCTCTGCCATGTACAGTATATACAGTCAACATCATGCTTTTCTTTTAATGCAGTAGCAATTATAGGGACAGAAGTGAATGTGCTGTTACCTGGGTCCAACATTAATTGTAAGGTCATTGTAGGGAGAATCCTGAACTGTCACACTTATATTATATAAAGTTAGTTAAAATACGTTCTTATTGGACGATTCAAAAAACACTGTGCTGTGTTGAATACAGCATGCTCGTGTGGGAGGCAAAAATACTCCTACGCCACTCAAGTCACCAATCTAAAGTGACAGGCATGTTTCATTCATTTCATCCAACATCATTGATTGAAATGATGTGATTTCCATCACTGTCAAGTGAGACACCTGTTGTGACATCATTGATTGTGGCTACTGTTTAACTGTATAGGGAGCAGCACAGCTTTCTGCCTTGTGGTTTGATAATGTAACCACCAAACTTTGTTTTTCGACCCAGGTTCTGTATTGTTATAGAAAAGTGTTTGCCGTCGTCTGGATCGCCTGAGTCCAGAAAGAGGCATTCTATTCTCTAGTCTGAAGCATTCCAGTTTAATATCTTGAACATACCTCTCTCAGTCAGCTCAAACTCAGGCCGCGTTCTCCCTGCTCTGACAGGCGTCATCCCCACACATTCAGTTTAGATGCTACATTTACTCGTAGAGAAGCCGATACCTGAACCCGAGCCGCAGTGTTTGCCAAACTGCTTGGACTATGGACAAGTAAATAGCGATCAGTAAAGTATCAGTGAAGACCGGTGTTTTGAGTCATAGGTTTGAAACTGTCTCATGCCCATATAAATCGGACTTTTTTTCTCATTAAATACAAAAAACCAACATAACAGCTGTTCGCCCTTCCAGCTTTTGTGTAAAAGCCTCTGTTGTCACTGCAAACAGACCACAGGCATTTGGCAGTCAAGTAGACCAACACAAAGTATATATTATTTTGTTCCTCTGCCCACTGAAGGGCCCAGATTTGTTCTAAATGGACATTAACACATTTGGAATCAGTTGATGTGTGCCAGTGGGATGCAGTTTCAGGTGACAAACAGACACTACTACATCTGTGATGTAGTTTTTATTTGTTAGTTTGTTTTTTACTTTAGCGGTTATAATTTTCTCTTAGTAGCATACAACATTTAAAGTTAGCAGTTTGAATCAGGGGTTTGTGCTTTGCCTGTTCTTGAAGTCTTGATGCAATAGTGGGATATTATGGCATGTGGAGCTGGAATGGGAGATACTGCCTGGATATACTGTAGTTTAGCATATGAGGATGAAACTTCTCCTTACAGGAACTTGTTTTTCTCCTTTAACCACAGGTTAATGTAACATTTTCCCCTTTTGGTTTGTTTTTGTTAGTCATGCATAATCTCATTTCAAATAGTAGACCAGTGCTTCAGTAATTATGCTACATCCTCTTTTGTGGTGGATTCATTAAAACACTATACAGATATGTACTTGTAATTAGCCTGCTGTTTAGTTTAGCCAAGTCATTTCCAAAATACAGTGCAGACTTCTTTTTCTTTTTTTACCTCAGTTTTTACTCTTTATAGTCTGGATGGTTTCTTTTAAGCGAAGCAGGGTTTAAAAAAAAAAAAGAAAAAAAAGAAAAACATGAATAAACAAGAGGATGGGGTCAGTGAAATTAATAAAAACTGACTTTTATTGTGCTATTTTGCAATAGTGCAGTACAAATCAGATAAAATAAAGAAAGTGTTGGGAAGAATAGCCTAAAAGTCAGTCTTTGGTACAAAACCACTTCCATACGTGCAAGTAAGTATTAAGCAGGGAGAAGGGCTGTAGCAAAATCCTTCCCAGACAGGTCTTACCTCTCAGTGCAGACAGTCATTTAGAAATAATTGTCACATCTCTACTCAGGTCCCACATCTTTGCATACATTTGTGGAGGATCGTGCCAGCATATCTTTCTCAGATACATGTCATTTGTTGTCAAACATTATATCCTAATTGTGTCCTTTTGTAAAGTAAATCAAGGAAACCCTGATGCACAGGTGATTTTTTTGTTCTGTTTTGTACAAATCACAGATGTATGTATGTACTGTATCACTCAATCTTACTTGCTCTTCTCTGTACATTCTGGTGCTTTGTGGTGAGCTGCTTTGTCCGGTGATGTCACACTGTTGTGCATTTTTCTGTACGTCTCTTTCTCTAGTTTTGTGTGCACCAGCTCAGTCGTGCTCAGAATGTGTAAGCACAGGCTCACACTCATATGTGCCACCAGCGATGTGGTCTGCAACTACTCAGATACCTATGTAATCAATGTGTGCCAAACAACACCTCATTCATGTCAGACACTACTGTAGGAGCAACTCATAGGAGCAAGTGACTCTGTGGGCCATGATCAACTTTGGACTGTCATCTTTACATTCAGAGAAGTGCCATTTTCTTTCTCTTCACAGGATAGGTAGTACTTGCGGTTTGTAGAAGTATTTCATCAGTTTTGCCGTATGTGAACATGTCAAAACTCACAGCAACTTTCAGAACGTCTGTGGAAACTACACTTCTGTAAATAAACATCAAAGAAAAGTAAATGTCTGATTCCTCGTCTCCACCGGAACTGTCAGCAAGTAAACTCTTACCTCAGATCTTACTTTTTTTCTTGTCTGTCACTTGTGTTTCAAAAGATTGAACTCAACTCATTAAGTTGTGTGTTTTTACCATATTATTTCATAGAAAATTGTGCAGATTTTTAAAGTCTAGGGTTTATTGTATAGAATGCACTGTATCATGTACATTAGTAATTCAATTAATGACATATGTGCTTTATACATTTACAGTAAAAGTATGAATTAATTAACTATTTAGTACAAATGACAATTAATTAGCTGGTACTACCGTGTTCACTCCATTCAGAGAGTATAACTGCTCAAATCTGCATGTTAATTTTATACATAACATGCTGATATGTGAGCTTTAGCGGTTTTTAGGTAAAAATCCACTGGACCTTGAAAAGGTCAACAAAATTTTACCTTTCAAATGTGGCTGCTGTCCTTCTTGTTCCACTCTTGCTCCCCAGTGCTGCTTGACTTTAACTTCATATTTAAGAATGATGTCTTTTAACCTAACCCTTGGGAAAATTGCAAACACAGTCAATCGTTTGTGTTGTGGAGATTCTTTCCAAGAGGACAATTATACACTAAATCCTTGGAAATTATGTAATTTGTTGGTAGATTGAACGGTAAGTGCACAAATTAATTGGGGTCATTTCACTTTCTCCTCAAAGGATAACAAATTACACGCAAAAAGGCTCATTCTCGAAGGCCATGACTCAAATTAACCCTTTTGGACCCATCCCGCCCTTTATGCCCCACCCTTTCCTTCCATAGCTGAGGACAATAATCATACTTAAAGTTGCCGTTCTTGTGTTCTCCACTTGAGGGCAGTGTGGTCATTCACTGTGACACAGAACCGCTGCTTGAGAGCCAGACCTCATGTGCTACTACATCTACCTGTGAAATGCAATGATGAGTGTATGTCAGCCCATCCTTGCCCATTCATCTGGGATGAATGGATAATCCGTGTGTGTACACAGGGGAGAGAGACAGACAGGCATATTGAGGAGAAAAAGAGAGGGCGAGGAGATGGAGATAAGGGCAGAGAGTTAAGACAGGAGCACTGAGGCGACATCTCATGGCAGATTCCCCTGAAGACTTAGATAAAAGCACTCGCTGAGCGACAGGGGGGTCTGACTCCCTATCTCCATCCACTCATCACTGTTAATCAGAGGGCGAGGCTGTTCTGCAGAGGTCTGAGAGGGAACACATTAGCGTCATGCTCTGATTAGTCACTGCTGACTGTGTCATACATTTACTGAAATTGACTCAGATGTCTTATAAGATAACATCACCACATTTGCTACATCCTATCTAAACTGGCCCTGAAATCCAGATAAGCCTCTGCTGACTGTCTTTTTGCTAAATGTGGCCCCATATTGTGCAATATTTCAAATGCCGATCTCTTACTTCTCTGAAAATCTGGGGGAGCAACTGAATCACACGTGAGAAACTTGAAGAACTAAATTTTTCTGAAATACAATGACCACATTCTGCATTTGCCCCATGGATCACTTTACATATTATATGCATAAACACCCATTTTGCAACTTTATTTGGTACTTGACACCTAATAAAGTGGCAGGAGTAGGAGGAGACCAGAGTGTTCAGAGATGGTCTTCTGCATACCTTGGTTGTGGTTATTTGAATTATTGCTGTCCTTTTATTGTTTCAAACCAGTCTGACGGTGCGGTCTCCTTTCACTTTTGGCATCAACGAGGCACTTTCGCCCAGAGAACTGCCACTTACTGGATATTTTCTCTATTTCCAACCGTCTTCTATGAACTATAGAGATTGATGTGTATGAAAATCCCACTGGATCAGCAGTTTCTGAAATACTCAGACCAGCCTGTCTGGCACCAACAGACAGTCATGCCAACCATTCCACATTCTAAGTAATTTATGCCACCATTTTTCCCCAGTCATTCTCATGCTCAGCTTGAAGTTCAGCAAGTCCCCCTGACCATGTCTCCATACCTAAATAAATGTATTGTTGCTGCTTAGATATTTGCAATAACAAGCAGCTGAACACGTGTTTCTGATACAGTGGCCAGTGAACAAGCTTGCATACATTTTCATACTTTACCGACAATTCACCTGTCTGCATGCACAGTGTGTAATGTTATTGTGTATATGGTGTTTTTGTCCTCCAGCAGAAAGGAGGTCTCTGGGCTAGTTCAACGTGCCTCATATTTCACCGCAGAGGCAGGTGGAGCAGAAAGTCAGGTAAGGGCTATACTAATGAGGTAGAGCTCCCAGCCTGTGGGGAAATAACTGTGTGCTGCTCTTGAATCAACCCATTCATCCTGCATGTCCCTGCACCTGCTACTACACTACTACACTCCTGCATCTGCTTCAGCATCAGCTCTGTTGAATGTACTGTACGGGTGCTCTCACAGTTAAAACTGTACAGTAGAACATTTCCCTTGGGTTTGGAAAATATTTGCAAATTGACGATGAATTCTTTGCGATAACGTGTCACAATATGCTCATAGAAACATAAATTGTGTCCACAGAGATACATTTTACAATAATGTGCATTAAATATCTTTTTTTGTAATTTGTAGAATGACTTTCTTTTTCTTTTCGTTTTAACTGTGCCTGGTTTATACTATGTTCATTTAAAAATAGTGTGGTGTATATGTCATGATGACATCATGACCATGACCTAAGTTGAATGTCATACCATGTCTTCCATCTTACCCACTGCCAGAAGAAAAAGAGATAAAAATGTAGTCCTGATATAGACAGTGTATTTCATTTTTATTATTTCAGCATATTTTGTATATTCCATTGATTAATTGTGCAAATATCTGAAATTAATCAGAGGAAATAAAACTACTTTCAGATAAAACATGTTCTTAATGTCAGCCCTGCTGTGGTTTATAAACTGCCAATCAAATATTCCCTGAACTAAACAGAGAGAGTCTGAGGAGATGGAGCATGAAGCAGGATAACGTCGGAGATAAATGAATGAAGTGAGGGAGATGGGGATTTGAGAGCAGGATGAATGTGCAGGAACTCATTTGCTTTATTTGGACTATGTATCTCTGGAATTATATTAAATCCTGTGTGCTTAACAATAAGCTTTAACGTACTCCACGAAGAAGCTGTAAATGGTGAGCTCAGAGGGCCATGGCTGCCTGAGAATATACAGGGAACTGTCAGTAATAGCTGTAGACTGTTTGCTCCAGCTTCGTCTGTCCCCTGGGCTCTGTATGCTGCTCTCCATTCACTGTTGACTGGCCACAATAGGACCCCAGAGGGAAAGCGGCTTTAAAACTCACTGTATACCATTTCCCCACTACAACCAAAGGCAAGGTGTTATACTCTTATTTGAAGTGAAGAAACAATGCCTCTTTCACTCCCTTTTCCAGGCAAGGGACAGGGTGGAACAAAGGAGGCAGGCTTTTTTTATTATGTTGTTTACGTGTATCATCATGTTAATGTTGGCGTAATAAGATTGTTTTCGTTTGTGAGGCTGTTGTTTTATTGTTGTTTTTGCTCGACAGCCTTCAATTTCTTGTCTTTCCTCCCACTTGGAATTCAAACCACATCAGACCACAGCTCATGTTGGGGGATGTCTTGAATCTGGTAATGGACTGACAGCACGCGGTCTCACTGGCTTTACACTGGGCCACAGAGAGTTGTTCCAGCTATAGATGTGAGCCAACCAGGGCCAGGAAAACCTTCAGCTTTGGGCAGTGGCTGTGGATTAAAGCCTGCATGTTGCTTTGCCAGTGAGCGCTCACGCTGAACCAAGTGAGGTAATTCAACAAGAGTTTCACTTGGCCTCATACAACTCTAACATTGTCAACGTCAAAGTTGCAGAAGCCTTTGCAAACATTTCACCACGCCTGGCAGAGCTATATACTGTATACTGAAAAAGAATAGTTAACAGGTAACTGGATTTAATGTCACATTAAAACAGCTAATTGATATTGAATATTGAAATTATATTACAGTTTATTTCAGAATAAACTCTCTCTAAACAGTCCATGGATAAAACACCAATCTCCCACTAGATACAACATTATGTCCCTGGCCAAAGGAAACCAGGGATAATGTGTGTGTGACTCCTAATTTACTCTCCAAAGAAAGCCAAAAGTCAAAGGACCAGTTTTTTACTGACTTAAGAGAAGAGTAACACCAAAATAACAAAGCATCTTAAATTAACCTAATCTTATCTCCAGTAAAGAAAACATACAATAAATGACATACCTAACATAAAGCAGGAGACAAGAAAAGATGAAAGAAAAATGGCTTCTCTCTCCTACAACTGCTACCTTTAAAGTTAATACACAAAGTAACATTTTGCCCAAAACACTACAGCAAATTATCACTCACCATTGACCATCATTGCAAGAGCAAAAAATACCTTGTGTTTCAAAATTAACTTAGTTTAACTAACCACATTAAAACTTAACTATCGACTACAACTATCAACGTAATGTTTGATTGCACAGATTCAGGATTTGTTTGATGAGAGTGAGCAGGAAGACCAGAGTGTGGGTTGAGGAGGGTTTTTATAGTCCAGACCCCCTCACTTCATGCACTCACATTGAGCCTATGGTGTGTTTCCATCATGGTAAAGCTTGGTTTGTTACTTAGTACTTTCTCAAACAAGACAATGAGAGATGGCGGACTTCAACAAGCCCCCTCTGTTGGTCATGCAGCAAGTGCGACATGCACAAACATGCACACACACACGCACACACAGAGCCACCAAAAATACGACTTCACTCTCAAGTAACAATTACTTTTTTGTGACTTTTTGTACGAAATACTGAACTACGACATTTTTGTGACTTTTTGGACGACATACTATACTATGACATTTTTGACCGATTTTGGACGACATTGTATAGTATGACTTTTTTGACCGATTTTGGACGACATAGTATAGTAT